>NW_009925874.1:31691-47837 GCF_000696875.1 Nestor notabilis | reverse complement strand
TGCGGCAGGGCCGACATCGTGGTCCTGCCAGGCTTGGGAAGGGCATGAGCATCCCTGCTCTTGCTGTGAACCCTGTGTCTGGATCCTCCCTCGGGTGTATATACATATATACACATATATAGATGTTTACACTTTATATTTTTTTATATATATACATATATATGTATAACTTTATATACCACAGTTATGCCAGATAATGAGTTTTTTTGCCTATGCAGAAAGCCCTTGAAAGTAGGAGAATAAAAAGGATTCTATTAGATGAAAACGAGCACTTCAAATTACAGAGTGCAGAGTTTGACATTTTGTCTAGTTTATTGATGTAGCCAAAATAGCCTTGAAAATTATACTGACAAAATTCACCTCAGCCTCTAGCATATTTCCTTTGATGCCCAACTCTCCCCCTCCCCCTTCAGGAGATTCTCTCTTTTCCTTTAAATCCCCTTTTTCTCTTGTGTCTTGCCCACTGTCCCCCGCTCACCTTGCTGTGTCAGCAGGGGCGGGCTCGGCAGCGCTTTTCGTACGTGGAACCGGCCGGTGGAACTGCTGGCACTGCAAAGCTCTTTAGCGGGTGGGAAGGACGGACATGGGCCGTGGGGAGGTTCTGAGCTGAGTCCTCCTCTTGTGCATTAGCCAGGTAGGACCCTGTGGTGCTTTCCAGGTCCTGGTGGTCAGCACAGGTCTGGGATGAGGAAGCCGGCATGGTGTCTGTGCTGGGCGTGTTTCGAACAGATTCTACAACACATACAAAATTAAGAGGTTTCGTTTCTTTAACAGAAATATTCTCTCTGTGGGCAGATGAAACCAAACCAGGAGTGCTTGCAAGTACCTTTTCCAAGATCACTATTAGAAGCTAAGAAGTGAATTCACAGATTAACCATCTGTGTAGCAAATGACACCAATTCTGTGTAACTGCCCTGTTCTAAGGTGAACAACAATGACTAATAACAGAATAAGCTTGAGGACTGAATGATTCCATGGGTATAATACCAAAACAAGATTTACACTGAAACACCTACATGTAGTAAGACCTGGAATAAAAAGCATGGAACACAAATCTTACTTTACACTGGAGTATTTCACAGGATTGGCCTTCTTAAACAGGTACACATAATGTGTGGTGACAAGCCAAATTGTTCCTGAGATAGACTTGAAATCCCTTTACTTATTGAAAACCTTTTACTTGCTACCTTTATTTGCTTGTTTTCATTAGGCTCCACCCTGCTGAACCTACTGAGCTAAAAGAACAGTGAGATGTTATCTTGAATTGAGAGCATTGTGATCCTACCTGGACCACATGCAGGGAACAATCTGGACTGTGAGAGCTGCCACTTCAGGAGTATAAAGAGAACAAGGGAAACCTCCAACATATCATCTGCCTGGGTATTTTCAGCCTGATGAATTGTTTCCATAAGGAAACAAGTTGTTGGCTGTGGCACCTTAATTAAACTGTAGCCTTGAACTACAGAAGCTCAGAATTCACTTTATCTCATGATGTTACTTATGTGCAACTTTGAAGTACTGTTGCACTGTACATTACAAGAACTACTGCAAATGCCTGGGCTTCAGGCCTGAAAATCCTGCATAGGAATCGCCACAATTTTCTGTGTGCTTCAGGAAGATTAGTCAAAGTCAGCTCTTAGCAGCAAAGACTGGATTTTTGTCCTCTCTTGGTTTTACATGGAATAATTAGGATAAAAATTGTTTTATTAAGTAGATTAAATTAGATTTAATCTGGTGTTGCAGACTCCAGGGCTGAAGGCTCTAGAATAAGGGATCTTCCTACTTGAAGCTGTATATGAAATATTAAGCTTCCTTTTCCAAGGACATCATCACCTATTATATCTGATCTACACCAGAAACTGTTCACAGAAGACTCAACCTATCAAGGGTTTTGTCTGCACTTAAACCCATCACTCTGTTCCTCAGGGAACACCACAAGAGAGACCAACCAAGCGAAGTGTCAGGCTTTGATTTCCACTCATTGTTCCATTACAAGCAAAATCTATCTGCTCATTAATGTCTCACCTGTGGAATTGGCCCTGTCTGAATGGGACATGGATGTGCCAGTGGGCCACGGGTTGACCTGGTGATGGAGATAGCTGCGAGTTGGAGAAGCGAGGCTGCCGGAGTGGAAATGATGGTGAGGGTTATCAAGTGAATGGATGGGATGAGCACTAATCACAGCTGTGAATGAATACAAGACAGAAAAATGCTTAACATACAGACAAGCATGCATGTGTACTGAAACACAGCACATCCCTCCCGTCCCCACCGAGCCGCTGAAGAGGGGAGGCAGGTTGACAGTGAGTAAATCTCAGCAGGTTTACAGTGACACCAAGATGATCTGTTTCAATACTGATTTTGCAACTCTGCTCCAGCACTTCAGCTCCCTCCCTGCCAAGCCACATAACAGCAGCACCTCTGGATTCCAAAGCAAACTGGAGGAAAACCTGATCCTGTGAAAAGCCACAGCCCCAGGAAGTTCACCCTGCCACCTGAGCCAGCTTACCCTGCTGGGCTTTGCCAGTAATTCGCTGGGTTATCAGACCTACGTCACATACACCTTTACAGGTCAAATTGGTGTGATAAGAAAAAACGAGCCCTTTGCTTCATAATATCCTTCCAGATTTTTGTATTCCAGTTGTGAAAGGAGAAGCTAACTAGGCTCACGCCATTACTGCAAATTACACTAAAATTGAACACAGTAAATTACCATAATTTAGGATTTCGGAGGTAAGTAACTATGTTTGAATGCTACAGTGGGAGGCAAAAAAAGCCATAGGAAGGTATCTGCAGGCACAGTCTTTAACACACAAAATGGTCCTGCCTTCTGCTTGCTGAAAAAGGCCCTTACATACCAGTGACAGTTTCCTGTGTAGCTTGGGCAAAAACACATCTAAAGACATTACATTAACATTTCCACTTACTATAAAATAGAAACCTACAGCTGGAAGCCCTCAGAGCTTTTGGAAACAGGGTAAAAAAAAAAAATCTAAGTCACAAACCCAATCTTAAGCCCTCAGGCACCAGAAGACCTTACATATCCTTCCTGACATTTAGTGCGTCATGCTAACCTGTCATAGCAAGCCAGTTGTGTCTACTTCTGGTTTGTTCCTTCTGAACAAGGCAAGATCTAATAAAAAGGGGGAAAACAGAGTGGTTTTCCAAGCAAAGGCAGCAGGGCTGGTATCACAAAGACAAGTCAGAGTTGGGTTTTGTGCTGCAAGGAAAAAATCATACCCACAACTCAATCTGCAGCATTATCACATCAGCTTGAATACAATCTAAAGGTAGAATCGCGATATACCACCTCCCTAAAACATCTATCACCACTCTATCCCTTGTGTGAACCGTGTATCTTTGCACCCTAGGTGGAACTGATCGTGAAAGAAGCTGAGTATCTTTCTCACTGAATAACACAGAATGAGGAGTACTTTGCTACGCTGTTTCCTTGGAGCACTCAGCACGGGCTCCTGTACAGGTTTATCTGATGCTGTGTGTATCTGGTGCTGCACCCCTTAGAGAGAAGAAACTCTTAGAGGAGTGCAAGGTAAGACTTACTGCAGTCTGAACTTGTTATGGGGGTCACAAAAGCCTGAATTGAACATGTTTCGCACCTGGCATGTGACAAGAAATCACCAGAATCCAATAACTGCAATGTCCTTTGTTAGATACCCGTGTTTGACAGCAGACAAACTTTTAAGAAACTAAGTAGAGGATACAGATTATCAGTGTAAAATTGCATCCTCCGCTCCTACCTCATACGTGTAAAACCAGAAGAAAACGAAGAGCATCACTACTTATTTTAAAACCAAGAAAAAAAAAATACTACTCTTGTAAAAAGGTTACAACAAATAAGGAAACAAGTCAAAGATTCCCAAACTGAGCTAATCAGGTCATTAGGACACTTGAAAAAACATGTAGAGGCCCAGAAAACCAAGTACTCACTTCGGGCAAATAAAGCAAAAAATTAGAAAGTTGAAACATGATGGACTAGTCTGAAATCATTCCACGTTAACACAAAGGTCATGGTAGCAATTACCTGCCTACAGGGCTGACCACGACCATGGTGCTCAGGGAAGTCTAAGCTCAGACTAGATAAGCACGCAGTGATTTTGTCTTGTGACTCTGTCTCTGCATATTAACCTGGGTACATTTTACTTGTGTTCTCCAGACAGGTTTCCAGCTGTTTGGAGGCTTAGCCAAGTCTTTTTCCATCTCAGTTATCACTGGAAAAGTAGATACATTGTTTGATTCTAAAAATTAAAATCTATTTCTACTGCACTTTTGCTCAAATCATCATTAAGTGATAAGGAAACACAGAGATAAGAAATAAAACTCCAGATATCCTCCTCATTTAAGAGTCTGCTCTGCCAGACTCACAAAATCTCAGCCTCTATCAGTGGTCTAGCCATGTTTCAATCAATTTGACAATAGAAACGTCATGGAGCAAAGCTAAAGTACATATTGCAGGCTTTTAGTAGCCTTTCCAAAAGATGAGCATGTAACTCCTTCGTAGAATTATAGAATAAATTATAGAATGAATCACAGAAGGGTCTGGGTTGGAAAGGTCCTTAAAGCTCATCCAGTTCCAAGCCTCTGCCATGGGCAGGGACACCTTCCACTAGAGCAGGTTGCTCCAAGCTCTGTCCAACCTGGCCTTGAACACTGCCAGAACCATTCTTTCTGCTCAGCAAATTAGGGCACTAGCTCCCACATAGGGACGTCTTGTACCGAGACATAAGGTGATCTATCCAATTCTCTCTTCCTAATTCACTACTTCAGCATTGTTTCTGAAGCTGCTCCTGAGCCACTATGAGAAGATAGATTCTCAGAGGATAGATTCACAGATGAAGAGTAAACAGGAGATTCCCTGGGTATCCCTGTTTAATCAATCATCTTTCTCAGTGACATAGGCTCTCCCTAAAATCCACCTGCAGTCGCCACTGCTGGAAACTGGGACAGTTGGACACATTCCTAACTCTTCCCCACTTTTGCAGTATACCTCCCCTTGCTCAAATACACCTAATCCAGTTTTTCCTTTTAAAGGTATCTTCTTTGAACTGTTTCCACTGCAGATACAACAGCATTACTTAGGAGCAATAAGCAGGAAGGCAGTATGTGAGCGTGTGTCTGTGCATATGGTATCAACACGTTTGCTTGGGTGCTGCCCATTTCAAGCCAGCTAGTAGGTGGGCTGTTGACTTACGCTGAGGTGGTTGAGAATCAAAAGGCATCATCATCTTGGGCCTCATCCCCCTTCTTCCTGCCAGCGTGGACATGCTATCCTCTGACTCATGCCCTGAAGGAAAAACACTGAAGGTTATTTACCACTGCAGCAAGACTTCTGTGGTACCATACCAGACTGTTTCAATCCTCCTCTCTTTATTTCTGGGCTGTCCTCTTCGTAAGCAGTTCTGTGACTCATAACTGATAAAACCAGCTCTTTCATCCCTCGCTAGAACATGGAGAAGAGGACAGTTAGGGTAAAGATTATTGGGCCCTGGAGAAACTCTCTGGGCCACATTGCAAAACCAAACCTCAGGCAGTGCAGCTCGGGGGGATGAGTGGCAGTGCAGAATCACATATTGGGTAAGACAAGTTAAGCATTCCCCAAGTGAAAACTTACCCACACCTCCAGAGTCAAGCAGTAGCTGGTTAAAGCACCAAAACCTGATTGGGTGTTTGACCAGTGAGAGAATGTCACATATGTCTCAAATATTTAACATGAAACACTTGCTAGATGATTACTACTTGGTATTTACCAAGGGAAAGTCATGATTTTACTCTTGGGCACTCAACTTTCTCACTAAGACATGTGATCCATCCTTTTCAGAGAGTCCTATCAACTAGGCACAAATCCAATTTACTACTTGGAAAACAAAAGCAATATGTCAATAAAGTGATTTCACCTGATACAGTTAATTTTAAACATCACAGTCAAAGTATTTGTTGATAGCTCACCTCTGTAGGAATTCCGCCGTTGATGGATATTGCTGTCCATGGAATTATCAACTGGGGTGATGTCCTGGGAGTTGCGAGGGATTGGGGTATCGGTCATGATTGGATTGGGATCTGGAGATTTATCAATGGGTTTCAGCTCCAGTCTTTCATGATGGATCCAAAGGTCAGGAGGTTTGACATCTTTGGAGTTTCCTTTGTACTTGTGGGATCCATTCACTGATTTGCAGGCAGCTCGTTTCCTTGGGAAGGGAAACAAATGGAATGTTCTTAGACAGAGGCTTCCTTTCACTTGTTGGAAAAGGCAAATTTGCAATGTGATTTTCCTTCAGATCTTGCATCCAGCTGAGCAGGAGCTGCCCACTGGGCAGGAAGCTTTGAATTTTACATATAAGCAAATCTGACATCTCAAAGCATATTCTGTAACTCTGGTGCCATGAAATTTGTCTCGAATGCTACACACGCTGCAGAATTGTGCCCTGTAGTCTGGATTTTCACTAACAAAGTTAAGTTTCCAGTACTTGTGCTTATTAAGAGAATATTCTAAACAGAAGGCGTAAGTACATCATGCTGTGCCCATACTCCAGAGTGTACAACCAACCTCAAACAACAGCTGTGGGAAGAGAGCTGATTATCCCAATGGGATGGTTAAGTCTGAAGATTAATGAGAAGAACATTTATTTCACTGCTGCTCAGGCTGGACTCATCTAACTGAGGAGCTTTTTCATTGCTGCTGAAGAACGGCAGGAGCAAACTGAGGCAGACATGAGGCTGGGTTGGATGGGGCTTGGAACAACCTGCTCTAGTGGAAGGTGTCCCTGCTTGTGGCGGGGGCTTGCAACTGGATCAGCTTTAAGGTCCCTTCAAGCCAAAGCAGTCTGGGATTCTGTGGTGCTATTTGACAATGCCATGCAGAGTTCCAGCACTTTCCTGCACCCCCCCTCGCTCTGGACCCCGGCAGCAATGGAGGAGGGTATCCCTTCTGGGTAGCACATCTAGAACTGGCTAAGGCAGGACTAAATACAATTTTGAAAGCTATAGTGAGCAGAGCCTCTCGTGAGGTGAGTTGCAGCCAGACGTGCTCCTGGCACCGTGCTTTAAGCACTGCAACTACAACAGATCAGAGGGTTATTCACTGGTTGTGGGTTGCTGCACGTAAGAGAGGCGGCATTTAGGACTAGAGAAACAAAGGCTCACAGGGTTATTTCTGCTCTTTGGAAATAGAATGCCATGAATTTTGCCCTCTCCCAAGCATATCCCCCAGTTGCTCAACCATCACTCACATATCCTTGGCTCTCCTCTCTGGAAGGACTTGCATTTTTGCAGGATGGTTCACCTTCAGCAAAGCAAGTGGAGACTGTCTGGCTTTTAGTCACTTTTTTAAAACCTCTCTTTTGCATTACAGAGTCTTTTCAAACTTAAAATAAAAAAGCTTTCAGCTCTTTTCAGTTCTTTTCAAAGAACATGCTGGAACAACCTTGTCAGAAGCATATACATGGAAGTGTTGCTGCTGTAGTCTGAATTCAGATGCTCTAAATGAGGGAAGAATTCAGATACCCATCTATATTTTGGGTTTTGGAGCACTTTTCCTAAGGAGTCCAGCACCAGACTCCAGTTCCACTCCAGTAACTATCTAAAAACTGGGTATTATCCTGCACAGCTTGTAAATCAGCTCCATACCATGAAGTACATGCTAAGAATAGAAGTGAGAATCTGCCTGTTGGGCTCTCACAGCTCTAAACAGAAGGACTGGCTAGTGTTTGGAAGCAATATTTTAACCCTCCTCAGAGAGGCAGTTGCAGGTATACGTGAAGGCCTTGACCCAGCTTGCCTCTAAACTCTTGCTGGCTTGTAAACTCTGCAACACTGTTAGGGAATACAGAACATCACCCCCATCATCATCACCACAGGCAGGACAACTGTTGCAGTGCCACCCTGACTGATAGCTTACTTCTTTTGGTGAGAAGTTGTGCGACGGGTGCAGAAGACGGCGACTATCACCACTATGACAATGGTGATCACTCCAACGGACACTATGATTACAAGGAGCATGTTGCTGTCCAAGGGAGAGGTTGGGCTTCCATGGGGACTGTTGCTGCCTGGAAGAGTTTGAGATGAGAGAAAGGGATTACTTTTCATGTAGAAAAAATCCTCATCAAAAGCAAGCAGAGCCCAGCAAAGACTTCTAGAAGCTGCGTGGAGACCCAAGAGCAGCTTTCAGTATTGGAAGGGGGCCTACAAGGATGCTAGACAGGGACTCTTGAACAGGGACTGTAGTGATAGAACAAGGGGTGATAGGTTTAAATTTAAAGAGGGGAAGTTCAGATTAGATATAAGGAAGAAGTTCTTCACTGTGAGGGTGGTGAGGCCCTGAAACAAGCTGCCCAAAGAAGTGAAGTGGTAAATGCTTCATCCCTGGCAGTGTTCAAGGCCAGGCTGGACATAGGGGCTTGGAGCAACCTGCTCTAGTGGAAGGTGTCCCTGCCCGTGGCAGGGGGTTGGAACTGGATGATCTCAAGGTCCTTTCCAACCCAAACCATTCTGTGATTCATTCTATGAGCAGATATACCAAGAACTGGTATTGGTGTTCTACAGTGGGCACCTTCCTCTGAAAGACTCACATTTCAAGTAACACTAACAAGCAATACCTTTGGGCAAGGCTTCCACAATGCACAGTGCTGATCAGGAGAAGGATTAAGATGACTTTTTTTCCTTCCTAATGTGTTCTTCCTGAATTAACTTTACACTTGTGCACTCGAGCAGCTATTTAAAACCAAACTGGGAACATGATCTGCTTATCGTGCTTCAGAGTGAAATGTAAATGCATGCAGTATTTTTTCCATATACCCCACACAGCAGGCAAGAACACTATGACAGAAGTAGGAAACGATGTCTTGAGTGGGAACAACTATCACCATAGGGAAAAAAAGTTACTGGAACAGATGTAATTGGTATTTTCAGGAGGATATGGCATCACTTGGTGAAACACCAAAAGACACCGTGTTTAGATTGAAGAACAGCACTTACCACCCAGCGGCGGTTTGTAATCTGGTCCGATGTCCACGGGGCGGCTTCCTTTCCCTGCAGACCCTGAAGCTGAAAAGGGGATGCAGGGGGTAATTGTATATAGATATATATCCACACCCATACACATAAACACACATTTGAGCATTTCTAAGGTAGCTCTTTTCAAACTTGCTCCTTTTCTCTCCCCTACAGCATGATTTGCCTTTGAGCAGCAGCTGTATTTCTCCCTAAGAACCACTTCTTCAAAAGAGCTATTTAATAACCAGTTTCCCACATTGCTATTTTCCCAAGTAAGCTCAGGAGCCTCTCCTAGTACTCATTTTAAAAACAATCAATATTATTTGCAGTAATACACAGGTTATATTGAGGCAAATGGCTTTGCCACACTTGTACAGTTAATCATCTTGAAGCAGTAATTACATGGGTTTTTTTTCCCCAATACCTAATTACAGACAGTGTGGAAGACTGGAAATGAGTGGAGGACCAAAAGCAGAGGAACTCCATAAAAACCCGCTTTCAACTTCTCCTCATTCTTTTCTGTTCATGTCACCTTCACCACAAGTGACAACAAGGCCTCACAAAAAAGGTTTTTGGTGAAACCTGGGAGAACAAATCTGTTTCTAAGCTTTAAGTTTAAAGGCTGATGCTGGAAGTAAACACACTTGTATCTCAATAATTACGAAGAGGCAAATTACACAGCCCCTCCTGAACCTTGGCTACTGCTCGTGGGTTCCTCAGTGCTCAGTGCAAGAGCTGACCTCCCTGCTGAGCTGCTCTCCTCTTGTTACTCTACCAGGTATTCCCTCTGCATAATTCAGCTCTAATTTAATCACTTGCTGCTGCAAGTCATGAAGTCACGAGTTCACCTCTAGTGTTAAGACCTGCCTTAAGTTAGCAGAAAGCTGCCTGCAGATAAAGATAAACAAAGCCCTGGTTCTTCCACTCCTGTGTTGTCATTAAACTGCATTAATGCAAAATGACCGTGAATGGGAAAAATACTGCAGGAAGGGAAATGTGCCATAAGATGCAAAGAACGACACCCCTCTGGGTACAGGAATCCACAGTCCTTGGGCCATTTTTACACTGTTAAGCACAAACTCCCGCAAAATCGGCAAATTCGGCACTTTCACAATGAGGAGAAGGAATTTTCTCCATTAAAGATCCATCCTAGTCAGGAAGCGGTAAAGGACATGTAACAAGTGGAACCTGACGCCAAAGCCTGTAAATTACTCACTGTGAAATAAGGACAATTGGGAAAACCAGCAAAAGGAACCAGCAAGAACACTGAGTAAGCCCTGAGAAGGGCAGTAGGAAGGAATTCTACAGAGGGAAGTTAGATGTAGTCTTTAATGAATTAAGACATATTGCAGGACAAATCTAGGATGAAAAAGACACACTGCACATGCCAGTCCGGAGAGGACGCTGCCTGCTCTTCTTGAAGTCCTGGACTAGTAATTTTGCAGCAGCAATGAAGTAATTTAAGTGAATTTTAAACAGCTTGTATTGGATGCATTTGTGCCTGTAGGACCAGATAACTTGAACTGAAAGGATGTGAAAATCAAACGACCCTAAATAGATTCTCTGGATTGCTGAACCTGGTGCTGAAGATCTCTCAGAGCACCAGAAAAGCTGTGGGAGAAGGGGAGCAATAAAAATAACTGACAAAGGACAAACAGACACACTATGCAATTTTAGTGCAGCAGTTGGAGCCTTAACATAGGCAAAACCATGGCAAACGTGGCTGATCAGAGATGGTGGCACGCTTCATGCCCATCTTTCTGTTTTATTAGCACAGGTATTTTCAAACAAACTAACTGTCAGCCCATGGATGTGGTTGGTAACAGTAGCTGTGCTGGCACGCTACATTTAGACTTCCATAAACCACTTCCCTGAGTACTATGCAACGCTTTGTTAAAAATATCATCATACACATGGCACATAATAACAAGATTAACAACAAATTCACTGATCGGAATAAGAAACGTAAGTGTAGAGTCATTATTCTCAAGGGATATTTCTCATGAGTGCTGCAAAGACCTGTGCTTGGCCAAGGGAATTCAATATCCTGATAAACACCATGAAAGAAAATTAAAATCATTGCTCCTGAAGTTAACAGATGACCCAAAATAATGGAGGAGATAAGGAGATATACAGAGTCACCTGCACAGACTAGCAGGGATCATGCAGTGCACATAAGATTAACAACAAATTCACTGATAGGAATAAGAAATGTAAGTGTAGAGTCATTATTCTCAAGGGATATTTCTCATGAGTGCTGCAAAGACCTGTGCTTGGCCAAGGGAATTCAATATCCTGATAAACACCATGAAAGAAAATTAAAATCATTGCTCCTGAAGTTAACAGATGACCTAAAATAATGGAGGAGATAAGGAGATATACAGTCACCTGCACAGAGTAGCAGGGATCATGTAGTGCACATGGGTGTAAGACACTGAGTTGGTGGAGCTGATCATGGGGTCTGCTCTTGCTGAACCATCTATACCCTCACGCAGCCAGCTGCTGCTGTTATACACCCCCATACGTGTGTGTGGGGGTGACAAAGGACATAAATCACATTTAAATGATAAAAATGTGAGAAGGCAGCGATAGGGAGGAAGCAGTGCTCTGCAAACAGTTGTATTTCCAAAGGGTGCTGGGAACAACCACCTGAGGCAGCTCAGGGGTGCCTGACACTGGCACTGACTGACTGGTGTCAGCATCTGCACAGCTCCAAAACCACAAAGGTAACTACAAGATACAAAGTCCAGAATTCAAACTAGGATGAAATTCAGACACCTGGAGTACTGTGTTCAGCTCTGGGACCCCCAACATAAGAAGGACGTGGAGTGGTTGGAGTCCAGAGGAGGCCGCGGAGCTGCTGTGAGGGCTGGAGCAGCTCTGCTCTGGAGCCAGGCTGAGAGAGCTGGGCTGGGGCAGCTGGAGAAGAGAAGGCTCCTCAAGGGGACACCTTAGAGCAGCTCCAGGGCCTAAAGGGGCTCCAGGAAACCTGGAGAGGGGCTTTGGACAAGGGCCTGGAGGGACAGGACAAGGGGAATGGCTTGAACCTGCCAGAGGGGAGATTGAGATGAGCTCTGAGGCAGAAGCTCTTCCCTGTGAGGGTGCTGAGGCGCTGGCACAGGGTGCCCAGAGAAGCTGTGGCTGCCCCATCCCTGGCAGCGTTCAAGGCCAGGTTGGACACAGGGGCTTGGAGCAACCTGATCTAGTGGAAGCTGATTAGGTACCTAACCAAGATGCTTCTCAGTATCTAATTCCTGAAACCAGGGACAAGCAGTTTAGCCTTTAAATTCTGGGGAGCTCATCTCCTGCACAGGGCAACCTGAGAGATGACCTCACTCCTCTTGCTCCTAATACCAGCTCTGGGCTACAGAAGTGTGGGTAGAACCATGTAGCTTAATAAAGAAGAAAAGTACGGGAGAGAAAAAAAGGACCAACCACTAAGGCCACAGAGTCAATCCCATTGCAGTTTTGTTTCTTCCCAGTCTCGAATTAACTTGCCTACTACTTCCTGAAGGACACAATTCTGCAGTTCAGTGGTGCTGTCACCAGACAGGCTCTTCTCTCCAGCTTGTCTTCTCCTTTTCTACATTTAACCTACTGGCAGGATCTCTAATCCATGAGTGTTCTTCTAGGAATTCTGAAGCAAAACTCTCACGGCTTTTAGGTAGAGTTTTCTGATTTATAAATGAATCAAACTGTTACTAGTAGAATATGTTACTTTAGGATGGTAATGATGAATGATAAGCTTTAGTTATCTGCTGAAATAAGGTTAGAATAGTGCAGAATGGAAATAGCAGCTTCTACATAAAACCTTTTAATCTTCCCCTATTCCCTTCCTCTTGCAGCTGAGCACTGCTGATGACACCATGAAGGTCTCTTCCCCTGAGACACGCCTGCATCTCAGCTTGCAGCTCTGTTACACAAGGCTGGATATGAATTGGCTCAATTCTGCCCAGTATCAGCATCACTTGACACACAGAATATAAAAGCATATTTAATAAATTACTTCTAAATAACAAGTTGAAAAGCAAGTGAAAAAAAACCTCATGCTCAACCCCTTTAGGATCTGCTTAATTGTGTGTCTGAGCTGCTTGCCAATGGCCTTTTAAACTCATCCCTTTAAACTAATTCTTTCCCTTTTTATTGGGCTTGTAGGTTATTTGGAAGAAAGCAGCAAACAGCCCTGGGACATCCACCTTATAATTCAATGTCATAAAGTCAAAGCTACCATTTTTCAAGCTAGAGTTTTAAAACCTGAGGCTTTTAGTAGCTAATGCTGTGCTCTTCAGGAGCGCCTGGAGTCTGAATGAGCTGACAAGCAGAATCTCTCTTGCAAAAAAGCTTTCTAGAGCAGGCATATTGCCTTTATCATGAACATAATTATAGCTGTGGAGCTCACAAAACAGCATTTGTGCTAATTAGGTGACTGTCTGATCTTCCACCTTGATGTACTGAGACCTTGCCTCAGTGGTCAGAGGCTGTGAGAAATATCACTTCATCCAAATTCCCTTTGACAGAAAGATTCAGCTCTGGACCAGTCCACTTGTCCCTTCATGTGACATCTGACTGCAGGGATCACTTTCTATCCCTAACACCCCAACCACAAGCAGGACTTCCAACTCTTCCGCTATTAAAAGCGTAACAGGAACTTGCTCATTTACAGTGAGAGCAGCAGATAGTTGTCTCATTTACAAAAAGCAACAGCACATGGACAGGAAAAACAAAATGTGTGAAGGCTGGAATAAAAGAGAAAGTGTGGCTGTTCATTTACCTTGATCATTAGGCATTTTATCTGAGGATTCAGCTAGTGGGACAAGCACAGGGAAGGAAAAAACAAGAGAAAGATCACAAGGCTTGAAGGAGCGAGAGACAGAATTCAAAGTTTCACACTGCCCCAGTAGACCAGCCGGAGCTCCCATTTCTAACCACCAATGTTCACATGGAAAAGGTACACTTAAAGAAATCTAACTTTTTATATTTCACGTCTCCTTCGAGTACTTTTCCCCAAGCAACGTGCATTTGTTCTACTTCACTAGTTCTTGATTCAAGAGCTGTTCTATCCCATTATTCCCACTGCGTCACCTAAGTCACCAGCACACAGCTGCACCACTGGCTCCAACTGGAGAGCCTGTGGCTTTGTACTGCTGCAGCGTGACACACAAGACTCACAACCTTAAAGCATTTAAAAACTGCTTTCCCAAACCCCACCTCTAGGACGCTAATAACTAGGTGACTTTAGTGCCCACCAGTAATTGAGAAACACCACAATGAATCAAGCAGCTGAGCAACATTTGCATATCTATTAACCACATGCAAATAGAAAAGTCCATTCAAGTCAAACTCCATTTACTCTTCCTGTCTCTTCCAATTTAAACAGGCTGCTCAGAGAAGTGGTGAATGCTCCATCCCTGGCAGTGTTCAAGGCCAGGTTGCACAGGGTCTTGGTTGACATGGACCAGTGTGAGGTGTGGCAGGGGGTTGGTCCTTTCCAACCCAAACCAGGCCATGATTCTATGAAATACAAAATTCACACTACCCTAAACTTGTAGGGGTTGCAATCAGGAAAAGCAGAGGAAGATCCCGAGATCTCTGTGGTGATTTACCTTTTGGGGTCCTGAACTGAACTGCCTCAGACATTGGCCCCATGCCCTTGGAGTTGCGGGCCTGAATTTTGAAGTAATAGGGTGTGTCGAGAGTCAGCTCCTGTATCTGATGGGTCAGTCTGTTTCCCACGACGGGTTCGATAACCCAATCGTGTATTTCAGCATTCACATCCGTACTGTAGTAAATGATGTATCCTATTGAAAGGAAAAAGCAAAAGTTTTATCCATGAGAGAACGGGACAGTGGTAAGAGCTCACAGAACATATTCTATTGACTTCTCGTGATATTTGCACAGCTAAATGATGATGGGATTTCTGAAAGTGTACTCTTAGTCTCTTTTCAGAGACTGAGAATGCATTCAAGTATTAGCCAGCCAGGCCAAGTTTTAAACTGTTCACAAGTCTGTGTTACGAGGAAGAAAGCCACTGAAAATTCAAGATTATTTCTGACCCCTGTTCACTGAATGTGGAGAAATTCCTCATTTCCAGCTCTTTGCCTGTTCATAGACCAAATAATGTAAAATAACATAAAGCTGTTGTTAAAGCATCCTCAAAGTATCGATACTTAGAAAAACAGTTAACATTAAACCAACAAAAGATTCTCATGTACAGCTAAAGAGCGTGTGTTCAGTGGTTTATAATAGTTTCATTTTTCACAGGGTTTAAATGAAGGTGACAATGATCAGAACCAAACTGAAGTTATGTGCATGTCACAGGCATATAAAAGGTATGAGAAGAGTTCCTGTTCTGTGACTGAATATACTGAAATTACAAACCACTATGAAGTAAAAGCTTTATAACTTTTCTAATATAGGAAACAGAGCCCCAGCATAAAATAAACACTTGCACTGCTACACGGCTGGGCCACCAGTGCTTCCCTGTCCCACACACCGCCAGGCTGGGGTTATAGTAAGAAGGTTTAACGGTTGCTACTCGTACAAGTCACAAAGCAACATACCTGTAACTTGGCCAAGAAGGGGCAACATTTCTTTTAGATCTATATTTATTTATTTACACACACACAGATATCTATATATGATTAGTGACAGCTAAAAGCACTATATGTAGTGGCACAAGAATACTAACTTAAATCATGACTGTACTAATAGCAACTGTAACGATGCAAAAGCATCTGGAATCCAGACTAACACAGTTCAGCATTTCACATCCATTCTATACACATCAAAAGGAGATCAGAGCTGAAAAAAGACAAGTATTCCACAGACATGCTCTCCAACACAGGGGATCCCATCATCACTTTGTTTTCATGGTGCTGGTGTACAGAAAGGCCTAAGCTGAGTTAACGAGTGATTGCAGCCCAGACCCCCTCTGTGTGCTGGGCTGCAGCCCCAGAGCGTGAGCAGCAGGTCAGGGAGGGGATCCTGCCCCTCTGCTGTGCTCTGGGGAGACCCCCCCTGCAGCCCTGATCCAGCTCTGGGGAACAGCACAAGAGGGAACGTGGAGCTGCTGGAGCGAGGCCAGAGGAGGCCCCGGAGCTGCTGCGAGGGCTGGAGCAGCTCTGCTCTGGAGCCAGGCTG
>NW_009925874.1:2864-31395 GCF_000696875.1 Nestor notabilis | reverse complement strand
ACCCTGCCTGTGGCAGGGGGTTGGGACTGGATGAGCTTTGAGGTCCCTTCAACCCAAACCAGGCTGGGATTCTATGATTTCTGGTGTGAGTAGCTGCCTCTCTCACTGCAGGGGCTCTTCCCATCAGAGGGCAGCAAGTCCACACATCCCTGCCAAATGCCTTGTTCCTGGTAAACTGAATCTCCTGTTTGGGAGACTCACACTTACCATAGAATGATTTGATGTATTTTTCAGCTGTTAACTGCTGCTTATGCCAAAACTAATAAATACTCTATAAATAATGTGAGATTCTCTTTCACAAAATAGAAATTGCAAGATGATGTTTTATCTGGAAAATTGAGTATGTGTCCTGCTTTCTTTATACATAGGATGACAGGCTTATCTTTTTAGGAGCATACACAGGCTAGGGCTATTTGTGCCTGTTGTTTCCCACACATACTAAACACTAGCAGCCAAATCCTTTAACCTGCAGTTAAGATAAAGGCTCTTGTTTCTCCAGTCAAACCTTCTTTGCTATATAGAAGAAAAACATCTCTCTGATAATAACACAGACATGGATTTGTAACCAAGGGTTAAGTCTCCAGTGTTCTGCCTTTTCAGAGAGACATGTCCTGTCTAGAGTCTAATCAGATCTCAGGTGGTGACAGCTTCCAAAGGGTTGATTCTGCACCATAGTTAATTCTGAGAACAAAAGCAAAACCCCACACTGCAAACTCTGCACCACTAAAAGCTGCTTCAAGCATGAAGTCTGGGGTAAAAACAAACACGAAACAGAAGTGAACTATTTTAGGAAGCCTTCAGAAATGGGAATCCAGACAGAAACTACAGAAGGGAAACAGTAATTATTGTTTTCTGTAAAATTATTTATCCTACATGGAAGTGATGCAGTTACAGAGACAACTAACAGTTTACTCCTAATGGATCTGTCAGGGGAGTAAAAACCTGACTTTAAGTCTGTTCCATGCCAGAAAGATAACATAAAGACAACAATGACCACTGGGATGGATTCTCCTAAATAAAATCCTGACGGGCCAGAGGCATCACAGATGTATTTCTGGAGGCATGCCATTAGAATAGCACAAGCTGATGAAGACAAAGGTTATTAAGATATTTAAGCTCCCAATTCTCTATCTTGTTAACTCCAATTTCACACTGCAGTTACTTTCCATCTTAATATATTTTGACTCAGTACAAAAGTAAATTACTAATCTGAACAACTGAAGAGATTGACAAAGAAGACAGACACCTCTTGGCTCACGCAATGGAACACACTCACACGGTTATGCAGATTATATTCTGCTGTTAACCAGCAGCTTGTGTTGACTTTATTGCTCATGCAAACCGCACCTGTGATTTTGCCGTTGGCTTCTGATGGCGGCTGCCAGTTGACAATTATTGTCCGAGGTTTTCCCTCTTTGCTCACCACAGTCACATCTTTGGGAGGAGAAGTAGGAACTGCAAGCAAGCAGACAGACTTGTGTCACTGCATAGATACAAGTAACCTCAGAGACATCTGTCTTTGTTTTGCCATTGAAAAAGGCACACAGAATAGTAAAATCTCAGAACATTCAGTCCTCAAATAAATCCGCCACCATGTGTAGTGGTCTTACTGATTTACTCCATTCGACCAGCAAAGGCCACCTGGTGTGCAGCATCTCCTTTCCAGGAGGAGGTATCTGTTTCTAAAGAACCAGATGATCTACGAGGTCCCTTCCGACCCAAACCATTCTACAGGTCTGTCAACAGATGCTGTGATTCATGACTGAATAAGCCCATGTCTTTAAAACCACGGCATCGCTGTACAGCTCTCACAGCTGGGGTCAACGACTTCCAACTCAAATTCTTCAGTCACCATAAAAATTACACAAACTTGTGGAATCAGTATGTTTTATAAGAAATATCTCCATATTTTCAGGTCTATGATGGGACTGAGTAATGCCAATTTGCCACTTAAACCTGAATCAGCAAAGGAAGCCCACCCGAGATTTAGAATCCTAATCCATAATTGCTGATTGACTTTAGCAGAGAATTCTGTGTAATTTGCAAGGAAATCTGCAGCACCATCTGAAACCCAGAACTATCTGTTGAGCACAATTGTCCAACCTTTTTCCTTGGGTTGCCAGAGAGCAAGACTGAGAGAACGAAAGGAGGAGAAGGTGCTTCCTTTTCCCATCAGCCTCCTCCTGCCTCAAATTGAGGAAATGGCACAGGTTGCTGCAGCACAAGCCTGAAATGTGAGTCCTTGCTTGCTGTGTACTGAAATCTCCAGCTGGGGCTCAGATTAATGCTTCTGGCTGCACAGAGCCAATGTCTCCAAAGGTGCATTAACCAGCCAGGCTCTGCAAAGCCACATCATGAAAAACAGGAGACTTCTAATTAGGTAACTTCTAGCAAAGTAAATCCGCTGTGGATATTTAATACTATAATAGTAACATTTAGTGATTACAGAGCTTTCTTCAGTTCAAGAGCTTTATGGGTATTACCTATTAGAAATTAATCCTCTGAGATGGCTACCCACTATCCCTGTGCAGAATAACAGTGGGAATTCTGGGGTAGCAAAAGCTCAACAGTTAGTGTATCTATTATCGCAGACTCTTAAAAACACACTCAACAAACATAAGGATGTAAAGCACAACTCAAGGCCCTACAGTAAACTTCAGTCTGAAAACAAACCCCAGGCCCAGCCCACAGGAGATTTCTAACCCACAGACCAACACTGAACCCAGTATCCCGTGTTTTCCTTCAGCGGGAGCTGAGGAGCAAGTCCTGCACAATGCTGCTACTCAGGGGTATCCAAAACCATGAGCCACACACTGTGGAATTTGGCAAGTGATATAAATCACAAGATCTGTTCTGAGAAAATATATTTAGCCTTTTTGGGGTTGTTTCTTGGCTTCCAAGCTTTTAGGTCGTATTTGCAAAAATTCATTACAACCCCCCTGCATTTACTTCGTGTTCAAATGAAGTGAGATCTCCTGCATCTCACCCTCACTCTGCTGCTTTCTGAGTTTCAAATCCCACTTTAAGAACTTTACTTCTGCGACTTTTACCATCCCCGATGTAGTTATGCATGACAATTGTATGTGTGTCACCAAAAATACCAAATAAAGTGCTTTAACCTGGGATGGGCACAGTAATTGGAACAGGAAAGAAGCCTCAGTCCAGATTTGCGTCCACATCATGAATTCCCACCAAAAACTAAGACAATGTTTTCAAAAGCAACTGAAGCCCACTAAGGTTTTATGGGACTTCAGAACAAGTCAGATTTCTGATTTTAACCTAGTTTTGCTTTTTCTTATGTTGCCTTGCTATAGAGTATTTGGATCACCTCAACTAATTCTTTGTGTGCCTGATTTCTTTTTTGCTGTATTTTAATTTAGTGTAAGAAATACAGGCTAAATGGAACAGGCTCTTTTTTAATCCTTACAGTTCATACCAAGAGAAACCTAAGCATAATAAGCAGTCGATTTAATTGCACAAATATCATTTAACACTGCAGGATAAAAAGAGCTAATGAGGGCCAGGTCAGGGGACAGAGGTCCTGCACCTCCCGGGTACTCGGTGGGCACAAGTTCACCCCAGCACCTACAAAAACCCCTTTCTGTTCTGTACTCTGAGCTTCCAGCATTTCTATGGCACCGAGGACTGCACTGGCAATTTCTGCCAAGGAACAAGAATTTAGGGCTGATTTGGATGTCTTAATTTCTACTGGGATTTCTGCAAGTTCACTTGCCTCACGCACCTCTTTGCTCTGTAACACTATCAGCACAATTACAGCAAGTTTTAATTATTATTTGCTGATGTATTTTCTTTGTATTTGTTATTAACATGCTCTGAGATGCTCCAAGCATACACTTCTTTCTTCTCTCCTGCCCATGAACACTATTCATTACTCCTCTGTAATTTGCTGTAAATGCTTTTGCATGCAATCATCCCTTTGAAATCTGAAGTGCGGTGCTGTTGATTTTAATCAGAGTTTCTGACTAAGCTATAAAGATAAGAACCTCCCAGCAAGTAGTCATCAGCATAATCATTTTAAATACATGTTTTCCCTCTTCCAGAATTGTGGCATACTCCGTGCATCTCATTGGGAATGCTGGCCCTTCCAGAGACAGAGGAGGAGTACCTAATTCAAAAGTCGTTCCATGCGCTGTCATACTCCAAGTACTTGATCTTCGCCCTTTAGTCACCATCACAGAGAATTCATACAAGGTGTTTGGTTTTAACCCAGTCACTAAATAGCTCAAAGTGGTGGCATTGGCAGTCTGAAAGGAAAACAGAGTCAGTAACTTCTGAAGCCATCAGTCGCTGGCTCCCAAATGCCCTTGTCTCAGGTAAGTGCTTAAAACATTTTCATAACCACGGTCATTAATTCTGTAATGGTTTTGCTCTGTCATGAAAATTCATTCATCAAGAATTAATGTGCAGTTGTTTCACCCTCAACTAGAAATGCTTTCTGCAATCAGCAAGAGCATTTAACAGCAGTCAATTAGAAATCAAAGGGGAAAAAAAAGGCACTTTGAGGTCTTGGGCACACTTGTTCTGCAGCAGGGTAAACCACTGTGTGCTTGGGGGGTACATTTACAGCAGTTCATTAACTGATCTGGCAAGGGAAAACGCTGAAGCCCAGCTAACAGCAAAAGTCCTGCTTGAAATCTCTATCTGCCTTCCACACTCCTGCTACAACTTTGAGTCAACTTTTAACATACTTAAAAAAAAAAGGTAAAACCCCACCTGAAGGTAGAAGGAAGGACAAGCTAAAAGGAGAAATCTCTTCTTCTTAAGATTTTAAAATCATAAATCGCAGGATTTGTAAGAAATATTAGAGGTCTTTTCCAACCTAGCTGATTCTGTGATTCCTACACCTTGCATTAGGAGCTGACGTAGCCCTGCTGAGAAGCACACCAGTTCTTCCTCTCCGCAATCCCTAGGGAAATGCCTAACCACGCTTAAGCATTCAATTCTCTTTGTATCACGTGTCTGCTCATAGCTGCAGTCAGAGGTGGCAGCTGAAGTCCTTTTTACAGGCTCAAGTTGAGGTTTTAATCTGCAGCTTTGAAACTCGGTGGCTTTTCACTGCACATCACGTTGAATGTCAATGACACGTGGAAGGCTAAACTGGAGCAGGAGACTTCTCTTTCTTCATTTTTTAACCCCACTTACTGGTTTTAAGATCACAACTGTCCCATGGTACTGAACGCTGCTCACCTACCAGAAAATAAACTTCATAAATACTACCTTGTAAGATTTATTTTCCTTTTGTACAGTCCTAAAGATTTGAGTTAAGATTTAATACTTCAGCTTACTCTGGAGTGCACACCGATACATCTCGGGTAGCCTGTGAGTAGGACAACTCTGCTCCACCAACAAAGATGCTTTGAAAACCTCCCTGATCCACATTATGATGCTGTTCAAAGCACAGAGGAGTCTTTTAGCTTCAGGAACTGCATCACATCTGTTCCTGGGTTTATGTGCTCTAGATTGACACTACTCCTACACAACTGTAAGAAAAGAAGGCTCTGTGAAAGTGGAACCTCTTAACGTGTGTTTGAAGTTATTACTCTTCTTCAGTAAGAGTTTGCAACAGCGTAGAAGTGGGGATTAAGTGTAGAAAATACGAATGAATTATACCAACATTCCATTTACTGACAAGAGGGATGGATGAAAGGACTCTGTGTGGAGCCAGTGTAGCACTGGATACCAGAGAACCGACACCAACATACAATTTCTGTGTGCAAGGTGGTGAAACAGAGGAGCTCCAACGCAATGGGCCAACAGCCTCCAAACATGCAATACATAACAAGGCTGCTAGAGCTGGCTGTGACAAACAATCCACTAGCTCATACTTCATAAAGTTACCCAAGCCCTGACTGAAATGCAGCAGCTGATGGAACAACGCTGCTGAAAAAAGGTCTGCCTTTCTTAAAAGTAACCAGTGTTGTCCACCAGAGTAGTGGAGGATTGGTGGAGTGTTTCATTTACCACAGGGTGGGGGTTTTAAGCATTTAACTAATGAAACTGCAGTATTGTATAACTCACTCCTGAGACATCCCCTGCACAGGCCACAGCAATGTGGGCTCAAATAACTTGCCTTTAGAGGAAGAACACAGATACACACCGCTTTTCATTTCAATTAAAACCCCCGGGTTTGTACCAAGATTGCTCTGTGAGAGCATTAAGGGAGCTCCACTCACTGGAGGTTTTAACAACCATTTCCTTTGAGTCTCATTTCAAATGTGAAATTTGAAGTCAGCAGTTTTGAGGCCTCCTGGTAACTCTGAAAATTAAAAAACAATCCAACCAACCAACTGAAGAAAATCCATAAAGCGAGCCCCAAATCTACTCTTCAAATCACCAGATGAAAATCAAGGGAGGCAGGGTTTTCATGGATTTAATGTTATAGATGCCGTACCTACACAGCTCCCAAAGGGAAGGTTCACTGTCAGCTTTGTATGAACAGGAAAGGTTGTAAAAGGAAACGTAAAGCCACGAGGGTATTTTCCCTGCATGACTCACCCCAGGAATTCAGATCTGTTACCTGGAAAGAAGCCACTGGTAACATGTGCCTTATTAATGTGCTACTGGCTCCTCTGGAGGTAAGTCCCCATCTGTGGATGTGATCATGATCGGGTGAAGTAGAAAGTATAAAACTGTCACTGTGGCCATGGCTCCACAGCACAAAGTAACTGTGGAAATGTTCACCTTCGCTCCACATGACGGCCCTTCCACTCACACCAAGAGCCATGCATGCAAAAGAGAACACAAAACCAACTCCTTCCACTAATTCTAGATGAATCTTTGAAGCAAGGATTTAACTGAGCAGAACCAATGTGAACCAGAGAAGCTGTGGCTGCCCCATCGCTGGCAGTGTTCAAAGGACAAATGCTGGACAGGGCTTGGAGCAACCTGCTCTAGTGGAAGGTGTCCCTGTCTGTGGCAGGGGGTTGGAACTGGAGGAGCTTTCAGGTCCCTTCAACCCAAACCAGTCTGGGATTGTATGAACTTGGTCCAGACATCTCAAATAAAACCAGGCCCACCTCTATGCCACTTCCTCAGCCCTTGTCTTTACTCTCTGCTTTACTTAACCCTGCCTTAAAGATGAAACTACTTGTTACTGACAGAAGGCAGCTGTGTTAGTGCTAGTGAAGCTCCAATACCTTGTACTTGGTATTAGCAGGAATATTGGTTTTCCAGCGCACGGTGTAGTAGCGAGCGTCTGTGATCTTCTGGTTCTTCGGCAGAGAGTTGTCTGCCCAAGTGATCCGTATGGTGTCATGGCTCAGGATGGAAGCCTGAACTCCCACTGGTGGCATCATGGGAGACGGATCTGGCACTGGAGTGTATGGAGCATTAATAACAAACAAATCAACCTCGGAAGTGTCTAGGGAATTGATGGGTAAAAAGTAGTGTATTATAATTAAAAAGGGAGAAGGTGGCATTTTAAGGTGAAACAAAAACAAAAAGGGGAAATGCAGGGTAGTGCAATGAAATGAATGGTGAGAAATGGAGAAAAAGAGAGAAAAGCCAGAGTTAATAAGTGACATAAGACAGGCTAATAAAATTCCTCTTGCATCATGTTCCCTTCTTAAGACAGTAAGACAACATATATAGGACACTATATATATACACACCTAATTTATTAGTGTTCAATGCATTCAACCATGGCCTGAGAACTCCCAACATGCAGTTAACTTGAACTGTATTTGCCTAAATGTACACTGACCCCTCCCCTTCAGAAAACCATGAGGAAAAAGAGCTGAACTTCCAGATGGGAAAATGCCACTTCCTAAAAATTCAGGGGAACTCCCAGCACCTTTTAAAGAACCTTAATGGTGATCGAGTTCCAAGTGTCATACAGATTTGCAAGGATTCCTGTGTTACAGCTACACAAAGTAACTAACATTTAGTCTTACAGGGAGCACAGGGAGCTACAGCATCGTAGTAGCTCACTTGCAAACAAATTTCTCTGCTTAAATCTTTAATTAATGTATTACAAGACAAGAAACACATATGCTTAGGGTACAAGAAACACTTGCTTAGGGTAAGTGACAGCAGATTGAGACTTAGAGAAAGAAAATACAAGCACCATATTCAAAACCTCAGTGTAAAAGACCCCCAAAAATCTATACTTGTCCATAAAATACAAAACAAGGGCCTTTAGAACTGCAACCACAGGATCTGTGCTGAGGTAATGGTGGTGAGGTGCTGGCATAGGCTGCACAGAGAACCAGGCTGGGATTAGTACTTGAAAGATAAGTGCTGTAATTTACAAATGAAACCAATTTTAGGTGGCTGAATGAATGGATGATGTGTGAAGGCAACCACCACAACAGCAAGGCCACTCGGTTACACACCAGCACCACAAGCTCAGCCTCGAGCAGTTCATGGAGGATTTTGGGTGTGCAAGACACTGAGAGCAGCCCCTCACCCTTACCTGAGTGAGGCCTGGTCACCGCGCTCTCATAGAGAGGGATCCCTTCCCCAACGTTGTTAAATGCTTTCAGAGTTATGACATAGTGGGAGCTTGGGTCTAAGGGGAAAAAACAAACATCTTAGAGCAAGCTGACGGTGAACCCTGTTTTCTCCTTCGCCACATTCTCTTTGTTCAGTATTTTATAATGGAATACATGAAACAATTAGGCTAAATTTGAATTGAGAAAGTTTCCACACAGACCTTCTGTTAGTGCTCCATAGTTCTCATCCAGCACAAGTCTGCAGTCACAGCAAACCTTCCTCAAGTACAGTCACAACAGCAGTGAGGAAAAACGTCTTTACATGACTATTTTAAGTTGCTCTACTATAAAATTATTCAAAACTCCTATTTCATGGAATTCCTCAATAGTTTGTGACACTAATATTTATTTTGCTTTTAGAATATTTGACCTAACACAGAGAACTCTTCAGAGGGTTGAATCTCTAGTTTTCTTTTAAAGTAGATGCCACTGTATCTTGGTGACATTTGAGTTTCTTTTTCACCTGAAGCCACCTGTTCTGCAGCTCCAGAAGGAGAATCAGGGAATGCTGCTCAGCAGGGAAGTGGTTTAATAAGTGTTGAAGTAAAAGCATCACATCAAAACACACTGTGCTTCAAACTCAGTGGATGTAGGGTTCTGGGTTTAGCAGGGGGGGGCTATTCCTCTGCCTCTTTATCATCAGAAAATGGAGTTTGTTTCTAATTTATCAACAGTGTGCCATGCACCATAACAGCTCAATGAGGAAAAAGATTGTCTTAAGAACACACATGTAGTATTAGTTATTTATAACACTATAATCAGAAAACTGTGGCAGAACTGAGAGGTAAAACTTGGGCACGGGTGTTGAGTCTCTCACTGTACCTAGGTTTTCGATGGTGTAGTATCTCTGTTTGTAGTCCACCTTGATGGTCTGGGCGTGAGGGCTGCCGATGCCGTACCCGATCGCGTAGCCTCTCACCACAATGTTCTGGTTTTCAGGAGGAGTCCAGCTCACTACAATGCTGGTGACAAGCGGACGGACGTGTCGGGAACTGGGAACTTCAGGAACACGGGTTTCTGTTAAAGGAAAATGATGGATTGAAAGGATTTCTCATAAATAAAGGTAATTACATAAAGAGCTACAAGCTAGGAAGGTCAAATGAAGCACTTTGTGTTGAAATGAGTACACTGCAAGAGAGCGAGCGTTGTACAAGAGAGAGCAAAGAACTCTAATAAGCAGAACAAAATTAACACAGATTCGTAGATTAATATATTTTATTAGATCCTCTGTTTAAAAGAAAGGACAATTGTACTAAAGGAAAGCACCAGATCTGCTTCAAGACAGATGTTTTGATGTTTGTGCATGTTCTAATTTATCATTTTTCAAAATAGCCATGAAATTTATCACGTCCTTCCCCTCCACAAAGCAATCTACTTTCAGTTCCATCACATTACTTACTTGTGGGCATTAAAATAATTATACTGAAAACACACTAACAATGAAAGCAACATTCCTGAGCTTCAATAGACTACTCCAAACCTCTAAGAATTGTCAGTAAAGCAGCTGTTGCATGTGCTACAAAGGTTTCTTCTGACTTATCCTACATTTGGCACTGCTTAAATCCCTGGGCCTCTTTAATACAATTCACAAAGTATAATGCAACTGTACTACAAGCAACTCCACCAACAACACGAATCCCCTCCCAATCCACCAGAGCAATGGAATGGAGATCCTGAACAGAAGAACTTCCACAACATGGCACTGTAATCCCCAAGTATTTTCACTAGAAGGTTTTTTCCCTACTGTTGAGTAGAACTTCAGCGCAGTCTAAAAGCACAGCTGTACCCACTGGTGCCCAGGCCTTTGTTTTATCTCCCCCCAAATTAAATAAGAGCTTTTGTCAGGCCGCTGGAGCCTGCTGTATGTTGGCAGATAAATAATTCCGTGCAAATGGAAGCCGAGTTCCCTGCTCCTGTTAGAGTTCTGTGCTTCCTGCAGGGATTTCAGTTTAATGAAACATGCAGTGGTTCTCTAAAAGCATTTAATAAAGCACCACAACAGGATTATTTGGATCATAATATGCCACTGGCCTGCTAGCCCAGGGAGTTTACAATCTCCAGCTGACACAGCTGATCACTTAAAGTTCACAACTATTAACTACAGAAAAGCTACAGCACTGCAATAGGGGAGGTGACATTTTTAACAGCACACAAGTTAGTGCACTGGGGAGAAACTCTGTACAAGTGTTTAACACCTCTGGCATATGTGCTCCTGAGGGGAATTGCACCAACGCTGCAAAAGGACACAGCCCCCCTAAAACTAACCTGTAAGAGTCTGGCTCCCATTTACATTGATGACACTATAAAGTGAATTAATTTCTATTTAAATTCAATGGAATAAAAAGCAGTTATTCCTCACACGTCCATTAAACCTGGTTGTAAATAGATTTGCTTGGTATTGAAATTATCCACTTGAGCTTAGTAAAGAAAGAAAAGCAAAAAATATAGAATCACAGACTGGTTTGTGTTGAAGGGACCTTAAAGCTCATCCAGCTCCAACCCCCTGCCACAGGCAGGGACACCTTCCACTAGAGCAGGTTGCTCCAAGCCCCTGTGTCCAACCTGGCCTTGAACACTGCCAGGGATGGGGCAGCCACAGCTTCTCTGGGCACCCTGTGCCAGCGCCTCAGCACCCTCACAGGGAAGCGCTTCTGCCTCAGAGCTCATCTCGGTCTCCCCTCTGGCAGGTTAAAGCCATTGCCCTTGTCCTGTCCCTCCAGGCCCTTGTCCAAAGCCCCTCTCCAGGTTTCCTGGAGCCCCTTTAGGCACCGGAAGCTGCTCTAAATTCTCCCTGGAGCTTTCTCTTCTCCAGGCTGAACAAGCTCAGCTTGTCTCCATAGGAGCATGGACACCTTCTTTCCAGCATGCACATACACAAAGATCTCATGCATGTATACAGAATGATATAGACACCATGTTACATTCTCTTAATTGTGAAGTTTTATTACTTAATTCATTGTAAAAATATGCACAAAGAAAGTGAGCATTCCTAAAGGACTGCAACATTCCCACTGGAGAAAAATCAAAATGGCAAAGCCCACACAGAATGAAAAGGTTCATTTCTTCTCCCTCTACTGCCCCGAATAAATTTAATCCTGATGCTATCCTCTGGCAAAGTACCATTAATTCTGCTTCAAAAGCAGAGCACGCTTTCGGTACCGTGTGTAAGTGCTGCCTATGTGCAGAGCTCTGCTGAGGTTTGGGGAATGAACGGGTTCTCAGAGCTGCAAGGTTGTGTCACAGCCAGTTATAGGAAGACAGACACAGATGAAAGTGATTTCAACTCTAAAAAGGCTTTTAAATAACTACAAAACACAGCTCTACCCTGAACACTGGGCTTTGCACTGTTCTTGATGGAGAGAAAGCAGCAAGTGGATGAGTATTAAGACAAGCATCAACTTTGCCTAACACGAAGACTGAAGCCCAGACTCTCAAGAGCTTTCATCAGCTGACTATCGAGGCAATCTTCCAACAGCACAGAGCAAATACTGGAGCTCTTTCACTGTCCTGTTTTCCAGCTGCCAGCAGAACTGAATCTCAAGCCACACAGATGTGAAAGACATCACTGGACCCTGCAGCTTTAAGCTAGAACGACCCTCCAGCTACTTTAACAAAGCCAAGAGGGAAACTGGCCTACAAAAAAGTGTAAGGTAACTTGTGTGCACCAGCACTAATTAAATGCTTTTCTGAAATGGGAACAGTCTGCCCAGAATCAGCAGCTCCATGTTGGCAGTTCCAAAGAGATTTACCCCATCCTTTTTGGAAGAACCACTTCCATTTTAATTGCTCTTGGATTCCTGGGAGATGCTCACAGATCTGAATTCTGTATTCTGCATCTGGACCTGAATTCTGCAAGAAGCAGGTTCCCACCTGAAAATTGTTCTGGTGCAGTAAATAACCAACATCTGGGCCAACTATTGAAGGTCAACAGTTTTCACAGAACATTTTCTACTTTTAAACTCCACATAGGGAAAATGAGATGTTAACATGGTTCTATGCACTGCGTATCATGAAGCAGTGGAAGAGATTTGACTTCTGATGGAAGATACTGCTACCAAAAATGTAACAAGAACAAAAGTAACAACTGTTGTGGGTCAAATGTTCTCTTTAGAAAGAGTCTGAGCAAAACTAGAAGCCCAGGAAATCATTTTCAGAAAGTGTGGTACCAATGATGGGACGCTTGCAAAGGTCTATGGGTGAACACAGGACTTTCCACTCTTTCTTTGCTCCTGTATCAAATCTGACACGGTCTACAACCAACCCAAGTCTGCACCCACAGTGCAGACACCAGCACCCCACGCTGCAGCCAACAGCGCTGCACCTCATCAGTCAGCACATCATGCCTCCCAGCAGCAAATCTCCACTGCCAGCAATTTGGTGTACGCTTCCATGGTTTCACCAGCCTCACTGGAGGGCTACATAAATACATCTTCACTAGTTTACTTCCCAAGCGGAAAACAGTCCTCCTAGCTCAGTTTCATAGCATACAAACCCCTGCATGATTAACATCATGAATTTTATTACAGTATACAATTTGAGCCATTGTTATTGTTATTAGTATAATATAAATCTTGTTTTGTATTATTATTTAAATACTGAATCACTGACATTGTCATTCATAATCAGGTATTTCTTAGCAGAAAAATCTTAGTGCCAATATACAGTACTAGGAGGTGTAGAAGCAGAGCTTAATTTCAAGCTTTTGTATTGACTCTGCAAGAATTTTATGTTAGAATAGAAACTAATTTTAGTTAATCATAAATAAAGCACATTGTGCAATTAGAATATAGGAAAACCAACTGAAAACAATCAGTTTGCCTTCAACAAAGGCAATCAAACTTGAAAAAGGCAATGAAATTCATGCCCTGCCCATGAATTCTAATGGTTTTGATGTCACAAATATGGGCACACTTCTGATCTTACCATCCAGATCACTCTCAAACGTTTCTGCTGACACCCAGTCGGTCGCTGGTCCGGTACCATTGACAGTCAGGGCAGCTACTCGGAAGCTGTATTCTGTGCCTCGTTCAAGACCTTAGAGACAAAGAGTACCCAAGATAGCAAACCAGGAATTCCAACTGCCTTCCAACCCCACTGGTGCCACTGGAGCATAACAGGAGGTCAGGAATGGAAACGGTACTACCCACACCACAGCTTTGACCACAGGGTGTAAGAGCTGAACGGTGACTGGGGATACCCAGGGTTGTGACACTGCAGACTGTCCCTGTGGGCCACTGGAAAAGACTGCGAGATACTGCTTGCACCTGACTTTAATTCCTGCCTATTAGTTACTTTTAAGTATGGAACCACCCACTCCATAACTAAACCTAGGTGAAGAGTGTAAACTGTGCAAACAGTTTGTTTCCTGTATGGAAGAGCATACAGTCGATAATGAAAGCAGCATGAAAATGCACTTTAAATTTGATATATGGACCATCTTCAACAGGCTTTGCTGCTGGCAAAAATACACTCTAGTTACAAGCACAGATCAACTCCTGCTCTGCGAGAAAACCAAAACTTCATGAGTCACAGCTGGAGCTCCTGAGATCAAAACATCTTGTTAAAAGGTGCACATTAATTTTCTGGAGAGGCACAATTCCTTCTCTTTGGACCAACTGTTCATTTACAGAGATTGAACAACATGATCCAAATGAAGTCTTCCTCCTGTGCTACGTATTGTTCATTGCCAGCCAGCCCACACTACCTCATAACCTACACACACCCATTTGAAGTGCTTTCAGTTTTCCTTCAGGGTAAGAACCCGCTGTAAACGTCTCAGCCTGAGCCCACTAAAAGCACCTAAACCCCCTTTGTGCTAACAAGCACTTGCAGATGATGGCTCACCTTCAATGAGCTGATAGAGCTGGGTCCCAACGATGCTCTCAGTTACGTCGCTCTTGCGGGACACCTTACGGTAGCGGATCTTGTAGCCAGTGATTTGTCCGCTGTGTGTCCCTGCAGGAGGAGGCTGCCAGTGAAGCATGATGCTCTGTGGAAGGCAGAAGGTCATTACAATGTCATCATCCCCCACACAGCCAGGGAAACTACCCTAGTGCCAACAGTTCATGAGACACAGGACAAAGTACTGCACTTCCATGTAGTAAAACAGAGCCTCTATGTAACAAGTAAAACCCTATGATTCAGCAGCCACCCAGGTCATACATGTGCCTACAGAAGTTCACCTCGAAGCATTCTATCCTGTTAGACCTTCTGATACAAACGGCCCTCTTGGATTTCCCCTTCATTTCCTTCAGGTTATCTTAAGTAGGGTTCACTTGAGGATCTATCATTAAGAACTGGTATTTTCTCTAAAGGGTACAAGTTACCTGACCTGTAGTTTATGTGCATGAAGTTATTTATTTTTAGTCATACAGGTGGTAAAGAAGATATCTGGAAAAGAGTTTTCAGAAAAGGCTTTTTAAAGAATCACCAAAGTCATAATGACCAAGTGTAGAACTTCCTCTTTAAAATGCCCAGGACAGTGCAACGTTAACCAACAGTTAATCAACAGGAACATGTTTGAGCCATGGTGCTTCTGGCCGTTGTGCCTGATGAAACCTATTCCATAATTAGCCTCCGTGCCTTGGTGCACTGCCACGGTCTCCACTGCACTCCATGACATACAACCCACAATGGGACTGGAGTTGCTACTGCTTCAAGCACCACGTTCAGAAATTCTCCCATACAAATAGCCAAAAAGCAGCACAGTAGAAAAAAAGACCCCAGATTTGGCCAGTCTAAGACCTGCCAACCTTTTATTTACCCATTACAAACAGGAGATTTCTCCCCATCTTACCTTGGAATTGCGGACCTCCAGCGTCAGATTCTGTGGTGGAGCACTGGGGACTAGAAACATTCAGGGAATTACAACTCCAAACTTGCCATATACTGTATCAAGTGATGTATTTTCATACACAACTGCTCTCAGCTGTCAATCATTATGAAAGTACAAACCATTCTGGTTTAAGACACTGTGTAACTACAAAATACAACCAGAGGTACTTTGTGACATACAGTGACTGGCTTAGAGGTTTATGTATCCTTACATCCAAGAACAAACTCACTTCTTTTTCAGGTCTTTACTTACTAAAGGTATTTCAATAAAAAATGGTTTCTATTTAAAGGTACTTCGCACAAACTCAAAGAAAAGAGGTCACATTCTGTACTGTTCAAACTCAACTCTTTCATATTCATGCTTGATTCTGAGAACGCCCATTTAGAATTCCAGCCATGGATTCTGTGATCGTGATTTTCTGTAACAGGAAAACCTCAGGGTCAACCCATCCCTGTGTTACTGAAGAGTAAAGTGCATCACAAAGGCAGTTTCTGCTTTTAAACTTGGACACTGCTAGTTCTTTGCTGGCTGTAGCAACTTGCTGGTCACAACGGTGGAACTCTGTTAGACAAAAGGCAGTGTGAGAGGGAACCTGAGAGCATGGAAATCCTGTCACAGCACTTCAGACTCACAAGATTGCCTCAAAGGCAGAGATAAGGGTCCCTGAGGCTCCAGCAAAGTACAAGGACCGGGAAGTAGCTCAATAGGGTAAAGGCTGTTCCAGTCCCAATGACATATTTCCCAAACAACTCACCCCAGCTACAACAATACCCAAGAAAACACTCCCGAGTACAGAAAGTGAAAGGTACGCTGGGGTGTGGTGAAATAAGTACAAGGATGGCGAGGAGGGACTCTTCGTTAGGGACTGCAGCGAAAGGACAAGGGGTGATGGGTTCAAACTGAACCAAGGGAAGTTTAGGTTAGATATAAGGAAGAAGTTCTTCACAGTGAGGGTGGTGAGGCACTGGAATAGGTTGCCCAAGGAAGTTGTGAATGCTCCAACCCTGGAGGTGTTCAAGGCCAGGTTGGATGGAGTCTTGGGTGACAGGGTTTAGTGTGAGGTGTCCCTGCCCATGGCAGGAGGGTTGGAACTAGATGATCTTAAGGTCCTTTCCAACCCAAACCATTCTATCATTCTATGATTCTAAATACCCCTCTTCCACTATCCCACAGCTAAAAGGGAGACAAGAAGGATCTGGTCTTCCTTCTCTCTCGCCAAGTGATCCAAGTCTGAAATGATCAGATGAGAGATTAAGTGCTATGGCCTTTAAAAAGCAACAAGGGTTAAGAGGACAAAGTGAAATTAAGCTTTTCTTGCTGTTTGTTTTACATGGTTAGTGCCCACTTTCAGAGCAACCTTAAGAAAAGACTCAGGTTTCCCAAGAAGTTATTAACAACTCTATTGCAAATGTGGTGAGAGAAGGACAATCAGCAGAACACAGGAAAGGATATGTGCACATAGGTGTATTCACATACACGTATCTCGCCATGTTCACAGCTCATTTTATGTCAAGGTAAGCTTAGACTTGGACCACATGAAGAGTTTAACCAGGCCAACAAATGAAATGGATGTTCTATGGTTAAGGTCCTTTCCAACCCTAGCTATTCCATGATAGTACACACTTTGACAGGAAAGGCCTGACCTTGTCTGGTACGTTGTACATAGGTGACCATTCAGGCCAGAGGGCCACAACATGCTGATGGTGCAGAGAGCTGTGATGACCCGTAAGGACAATGTCCTCGCTCAGGGTGTGATGCAGGAATCACATTTCTAGCTGTAACACACAATTTCTTCCTATAGATCAGGAGGACGATGAGAAGAGAGGTGATGCTTACAAGCAGCACATAAACTGTGGTTCACATTGTAATATAACAGATCAGGAGCAAAAACCTGCACGAGAATGCGGAAACTTGTTAAATAGAACCCAAAGGAAGGTCAGAAAGAAATCCCTGCAGGAGACATGGAGAGTGCTTACAGACACCACAGAAAGGAAACGCAGAGGAAAACGTACATCATTCATCCGGAAGGATTTGAGAGATGGAAGAGGGAGAGCAGCACGGTTAAGCAGCAAGATGACATCCTTCAGAAAGCTTTAGAAAAGACATTTCTGTAGGTTAAATGTGAAAACTGAAGTTGGGCCAGAAAGAACTTTGGGAAAACTTGAAAATGACATTACAAGTAATAACACATTCTTCTTCAAACAATTAAGGAGCTGGAAGCCCTTTAGAGAAATCGTAGAGTCAGTGAATGGTCAGGGTATGACAGATAAAGGAGAAGATAAGGCCACACACCTATCTTCTTTGTGTTTGTACTGAGTGAAAGGAAGAGGAAAGGCTCCATAATACCCTTTACAGGTATCTCTCAAACAGAAACATCAGTGTAAGGGATAACAGAAGAGTCAGACATAGGGAACAGCAGCATGTGGCCAGGGTTAGCTGCTATCCATCCAGGATTCCACAAGGAACTTGGGAACAGAACGGTTGCGTGACAGATCTGTAACCTCTCACAAGTTACCTTGATACTGGGAGGTGGCAAATTCAATGTGGTATTTAAAAGGGGTTCCATTTGAGAAACTTCAAGTAGTAAGTCAGAAACCTGCAGCAGGCAAATAAATTGAAGCTACAATAAGGTGTGAAATTCACAGGTACATGGAGTAATAACACATATTTGTCACTTTGTCCAGGGAAATTCTGCACTGCAAACCTGCTGGAGAGCTCTTTGGGAAGGGGGCAGGAGAGAAGTCTTGGCCTGAGCAAACAACTGGTTCAAAGAAAGGAAAGAAAAGGTGGGAATGTACATGGTGATGACCTGTGGAGCTGCACCACGGAATGTACTGAAACCTCTGTGGCTCAACACACTGGGAAGTGATGGAAGGGGGACGAGCAGTGAGGTGACCAAGGTAAGCGCAGACAAGGTCTGATGGTAAAGAACTGCAGGAAGACCTCAGGGCATTTAGTGCCCGTATATTAAAGTGACAGATGAAGTTCACAGTAGATGAAGTTACACACAGGAGAAACAAGCTCCTACCTCTACATGCAAAACAATAGCTCTAAGCAGACCAATTCCACCAAGATCTGTCTACCCCCAAAATTCTGAGCAAAGTCAGTGCTCAGAATGAGACAAGAAACAGGCAAATGCTGGTCATTACACACTTGCATCTTTGATACAGTTTTAGTCCCCTCTTTTAAAAGCAAAGGAGAAAAAACATGGAAGAAGTCAGGAAAGCACACTGGAGATTGAAATGGCTCCAGGGAAGGAATGGCTAAGCACATCTGTGACTTTGGAATCTGCGGAAGAGAGGGATGAGGGAGAACATGGCAAAGGTCTATGAAATGAGCAGGAGCTGATGGACACTAAAATACAGCAGGTTCAGAACAGACAAACAGGGGCGATTTTCACAGTAAGTTCATTGGTAGATCTTTGTCCATTTGATGTTGTGGATGATAAAAGCTGACGCTGGTTAGAGAGCATGCTGAAAGGGTTTCATACAAGAGCAACTGAACTAGTAAATACACAGAAATCACTGCAGGATCAGGAAGTCCCCCAGAAACAAACTCAGGCACAGAGAATTTGGGACAACACTGCTCTCTGCTCATCTTTTCTGGTTTTGGTCACTCCTGGCGAGAGGATTCCAGGCTAGGCTCGCTTTTGCACTGACTGTTCTCATACAGGGATAAACTTATCCATGAAAGTTAACAGGAACTCAAGATCATTCCACAATTGACCATAGACCTATGGTTGCTCACATCACCTCTTTATTTGCTTCATAGAACACACTGGTACCACTTTCTCTTCATTATTCTATGCAATGGATCAATAGTATCTGTGTCTAAACAAAGACACACAACTTCTTCCCATATGACGACAATTAAATAAAATCACTCCAAATGCAGAACTCTGCTCGTGTGTAAAAATACTGCAGAACCTGACAAATGATTTGGAGTCACTGCAGTCAATATAGTTGGGTTTCTGTCTGCTCTTAACACTTTGTAGACTCAATAACCCAGGAAATCAGCTCCTGATGTTGAAATGAAGGACACCGTTGTTTCCTAAGCAGAACACCTGGTACTTTTGCATGTACAGTAATTTTCCTTCACCCAATTTGGAAAGCTTCCGGGGGAACTTGCAACCACGTATGGCCATATGCAACAATGACTTTTTTAATAAAACAGGGCAACAGTGAACAAAGTCTGGTTAAAAATTCACTTAAAGGAAATGACTGGCTAATTCCTATAAAGGAAAAGACCTCGAATAAAGCAGCTTACCATCTGACAGCGTTCGCACAACAACATCCTGGGTGGAGACACCGGGGCCGTGCTTGTTGTAAGCTACCACACGGAAACTGTACTCCGTGTATTTCTTTAACCCGTTAATGGTGTAGGAGAGTCCTGCTACATCAACATCCTGTTCATAAGGAAGCACACGCACAAGGTCAGAATCAGGTCTGCCACTATTACACACGCCTTACAAGTCTGAGTAAAGCAATTCTTGAAGTCACCTAGCAAACCTGCCTGTTAGTAACAATTCTTACTATGTGTTCAATAGTGGGATGCAGGAGTAGAAGAGGTTGTTTTATCTGAGGAATACAACATTCCTATTTAAAAACAAATGTAAAAACTTGGTTTGAAAACTAACAAAAAAACTTCCTGCAGCTTTTTAAAGCTGGAATCATTTTCATATGCTATCAGAAGGAAATTCATCCTCCCAAAGCTGTGTTTATTCCCAGGTGGCAGCCTGTACTTCTACAGAACATCCTTGATCCTTCCAGTAGAACCATAAGACAATTTAATCAACAAGATGCTCCACACTATCAAAATATCCATCAGTGAATCAAAGATCTCAAATAGTAAGAACAGTTCAGACTAAGGATCATGCCAAAAATGAGGAGTTAAACTATTTTACTACAAAGCTGTAAGCATCCTTTATACCGTCGGAACCAGAAGGATAATGGTTTTCATCACTATTTGCATTCTCCTCTCATGATACGATGGACTTCCCCAAAAAGCTACTCGATGCTGGTGAGTATCTAAGTACATTTAATTCCAAGACATTTCATGTTGGATTTTTCATTTTAAATATTTCCTTAGTTTAGGCTATAGGATTCAGTCTATCAGGAAGATGAACACTAGGTGCTTTTGGGAATTTAAAGTAAAAATGTAGTAAGAGGAAAAAGGCTGTTCCCAGCATTATACATCACACAGGAAGAGCTGGACTCTGTACCTGCTCAGTGTCCTGCCCCTTCTCCATATGATAGAGTTTGTAGTTCTGGATTTCACCATTGCCAGACAGAGGCGTCTCCCAGGTCACGGTAACAGAGGTGGGGGAAGTGGCCGATGCTCGGATGTTGGGTGCTGGACCAGGAAGCTGAACTGAAACACAAGCGTGAAACTCTGCTCGTCACCAAGCTGAACCATCACCATTTGCAGCAGCTAATCATTTTAGCATCAACTCCACTACCAGTTAAGGTAAAAAGATGTGTACTTCTTCACATTTCATATAGATTCATTGGGGCACGTAAAGGTGGGACCCAATTTCTGAAGGAGATCCTGCTCCCAGATTCCATTTATCCTGAACGATTCTAATAAACAGCAGACTTCATGTTTGCTTAAAGTTTTCCTTTTTTCCCCTTCTTCAGTTAATGACCATTTAAAAACATTCTTCTTATAACAGAGAGTTTAGATAATTTAACAAGGAATTTCTTACCGGTTCTTCTTCATGGTGAGAATAAATCATGTAAGCTCATCAACTTGGAAAATCAGTTTGAAACTATGGTCTGCAAGTTGATGGTTGCAAATACAACTTTTAAGAGTACCTACTTACTCTGGGAAACACTGTGAATGAGAAAACCACCACAACCACCACATCGATCCCAAGGTCAGGAAGACTCCAGATATTTAGAGCATACCCTCAGGCTGAGTTGCCACCTTCAATGGTGCTGAGCTTTCCCCAGGGCCATGCTTGTTCTGAGCCACAACTCGAAACACATAAACTGTTTCTGGCATCAGGTTTTGGATCATCACTTGTGTCTCTCCAGGACGACTCGTATTTTCGACACGTTCCCTTTGGGAAACAAAAGGGTTGGGCACAGCGACCATCAGTGATTAGTAAGAGGGGTTTTGAGGGGTAAATAAAGGAATAGTTGCTCATAAGATGTATCCTGTTTGAATATATCTAATGAGTTAATGAGGAGGTTATTTATATGGCAATGACTAGGCAATAAAACAAGAATATGCCAAAATTACATGTGACAAACAGCTTCTGATTTTGTAACTTCTCTTCAGAAAATAACGATGCACTGAAGTAAAAGAACACATTACACTCAACATCACAAAACTCAGAGTAGTTTCTTTGTTATTCTCGTAACAGCACATGGTAATTCAGTGACAGTTTCTCCTACTAGTCTGAAGCCAGAAGAAAAGATATTTCAGAAGCACACACAGAGTCTGGCGAGGCTGAAGGCATTAATAATGCCCCACAATATTAATTGCTTTTTGTGGATTTTTCAAAGCAGCTCTTTCATTGCATCCTGCGACCTCCAAGCATCACTTAGTTCCTCTCTAATATTTAGATGCTTTACAAACATCCACAGGCTCCAACGTGCACAGACAGCTGTGACCTTTCTGCTCTTCCCACACAAGCAGTGGGACAAGAGGCAGCTCTGCTGCTGGGTCAGTCTGAGGTGGAGGCAGAAGCCACCCCTCAGCAGTGGTTGATGCTCGTGTTGTGGAAGCACCACAGCCTTGCACCCAACACAGCTCAAGAAACTCCATCGTCTCTTATTGAGCTCAGGCTTGAGGGGAAGATTAAAAGATCACCAACTAACTACAGCCTTTATTTCCCACACTGCTGCTGCCATGCGAGCATGCACAGAGCTGCAGCTGGGTGACACATCTCTGTACCCCTGTAAATACAAGTAAAACCATTGTTAGTGAAGAAGAAATCAAACCCTTCCCCACTGAGAACACAAAGGGAAAACGTGCCTGCTCTGAATGCAGTTCTTTCCCTTTTGTCTGCTAGACTTCGTTTCACGCTACAGCAGAGGGCAGACGACTCTCATCCCAACCATTAGCTGCAATTAAATCATTTTTAATGCAGAAGACCAGGCAAAATCATTTCGCAGTCTCCCCTTCACTACATTCCAGACACGATGCTTTAGTTTAGGTCATGGAAATATGATGCCAAAAGTCCCATTTTTAATTTATTTCTTTCTAAATCAACTGGTTTGGTTGATTTACCATAACCTGGGTGAAAACATGATGAACTCCCTGTTTGTTTCTGCACTGTTACACTCTGTCTGTACAGAGGGAAGCTACGCTTACAGTAACTAAAAAGCTATTTAAACACAGTTTCTAGAATGTTCTCCTTCCTGAAAGTTGAACTAAAATGGCACTGCATAAAGAGCTTAATTTAGATCAGGTTTTTAGTCCTTTCCATTGTTAAACGAGCAGCAGCAGCAGCACACATTTGAAGTACAAACTTTTACAAACGATTTCTCTTCTTTTCATGTTTATAAAGTAGTTTTTGCAAGAAGGAAGCAAGACCCACACTACCAAAATACCATTCCCAGCAGAGCCTGACACTGGGGGCAGGGAAAGAGAGAAACATTTTCCTTCACTTTCTCAGTTCTAACCAGGGCAAAGGGTTTGCTTGAAAACACATTTTCAACTGTTTCCTTTAAGAGGTGCCTGAGATGCAATGATGGTATTTGAACACCCCAGGGAAGTGCCAGCTGATTCACAGCTGTGCTGTAACATTCACCTCCCATGCAAAGTATCTTGCGTTTGCTGTCTCTCACTGATTTTCCCCAGAAAACCCCATCAGCAATCCAAGGGTATTATTTAAAATTATCCCAACATGAAAATTATTTTAATGGAAAGACAACACTTAGCAAAAAACTGAAGACACGTCAATGTGTTGCAATCTGGGGCACTAAGGAGGAACCGCAGCCTCCCCTCAGATGAGGATGTTCAAAATATGGGCAGATGAATTAAATGCTGCATTAATCTCTCATTCCTGTCCTTTCGCAGGGAGCCGCGAGCACCTTTTATGAGCTTGGATGTGTTTAGGTAGGCATAATAGGTACCAAACCAGATGGTCTGTATGAATAACTCCCTTAGCAGACGGAACATTGTGACTATTCTAACTCATTCCGGTTTAATCCCCAATTAAAGAGCTCTGTAAACTAGAAGTAAGGTTTAAAATCGCCCTCAAGTACCGAAAGGAAAAAGCCTCCAGTTCAAAACTAGAAACAAAATCTGGAAACGTGAAGTTTCAAGTTACACTTGGATATAAAACTGAACCTCCAGGGAATTACTGCAAGGGAGGACTGTCTGTGCAGCCATGCCAGCTGAGAGCCTGCCAGGGAGCTCTCCGAGACACCGTGACAGGGTGACTATACAGCTAAACTCCATGTTCTGTGTTTGAAGCACACTGTGTTGAACCATGGCTTTAATATTGCTGGGCTATCTCGCACCCAGGGTGTAATCTGCTCTCCTGTACTGGCCATGTGCTAGCTATTCCTTTTCTTGTTGTCCACGTCTTGACAGTTTGGAGTTGTTCTGCTCAGTGCGTGTCTAAAGCTTCAGAGACTTAAAGCTACACATCTGAATTTCCATACCCTTTTCAGGGGAACCCTCTTCAATTTGGATGAAATAACTGAGTGATTATACAATCTATAAGGATTCAGTCATTTCCCTCTGATCAGATTACTTCAGTCCTTCCAGAAGTGTGACAATACAGCCATGAGACATCCATGTAATTGCCTCAATAAAAGCCACCCTGCAGTCATCAAGCCAAGGTAAAGATATGTCACCTGCTGATGACATTCTGGAGCCAGTGAAAGCACCAGGAACCAGCCACCTTACAGCTGATGTCCATGCTTTGAAACGTTTCTCTGCCACGGAGAGTTTCAGTTTTTCTGTTAAGAGCAACCTCCACATCCTGCAGATCTTCATTCGCACCCCTCAGCAGATACTACTCACTATCGAACCCAGCTTTAACCATTTCCAAAGCGCCAGAAGCAACCACTATTGGCAGCATTCACGTTTTAGCTGTAATTCTTTGTTGCTGCTCTTACAAACCTTCTGGAACATTCAACTCAGGCCAACAGTTTTCTGCAAGCAGACATGGGGTTTAAAACATGAAATGAAATTTCTCTGGGCAGAGGGTACCTCTTGGCAGCTGAAGCAGTTTGTGGCATAAAGCCAACAAGCAGTGCAGGAAAAGCCTTTTGCAGGATCACCCCATGATTATGAGGGAAAGCATGTTCCTGTCATCTCACAGTCCTCTAAATCATACAGCCACAGGATGGTTTGGGTTGGAAGGACCCTACAGCTCATCCAGGTCCAGCCTTCAACTAGAGCAGGTTGCTCCAAGCCCCTGGTCTTGAACACTGCCAGGGATGGGGCCGCCACAGCTTCTCTAGGCAGCCTCTGCCAGTGTTTTATAAGTCCAAAGGGCAAAGTTAAGGAACACCCTCCATGTTTCTGTGTGTGTCTCCTTCCACTGAACAGGTAAAAAGAAAAGGAATGTAAATCAGCAGTGACTGAGGCAGCTGGTAACTGAGGAACCACATGCCTCATATTTATAGGGGCTTGGAGCAACCTAGCCTAGTGGAAGATGTCTCTGCCTGTGGCAGGGGGTTGGAACTGGATGAGCTTTAAGTTCCCTTCCAACACAAACCATTCTGTGATTCCATGCTGTATATATACACAGATACTGCTGGGATTTGAGTGTTCCTACAATTCAGTGTGAAGATGACTTTCTCCAGGCCTTTAAGATGGGTTACAGATGTCAGGTTATCCAGCTAACCCATTCCACGTTAGATGTAATTTTCTCAGTTTTCACAAGCCTGATTTAAAAGGTAAATAAATCAATCATAGAATGGTTTGGGTTGGAAAGGATCTTAAGATCATCTAGTTCCAATCCCCCTGCCATGGGCAGGGACATGCTGCACTAAACCATGTTGCCAAAGGCTCGTACCAACCTGGCCTTGAACACTGCCAGGGTTGGAGCATTCACAGCTTCCTTGGGCAACCCATTCCAGTGCCTCACCAGCCTCACTGTGAAGAACTTCTTCCTTATATCTAATCTAAACTTGCCCTGTTTAAGTTTGAACCCGTTACCTGTTGTCCTACCACTGCAGTCCCTAACGAAGAGTCCCTCGTCAACATCCTTACTTGTGGTCAACGGCTCAATGTCCACTTGGAGACCAGTAACGAGTGGTGTCCCTCAGGGATCGGTGTTGGGACCTGTGTTGTTCAACATCTTTGTCAGTGACATGGACAGTGGGATTGATGCGCCCTCAGCAAGTTTGCCGACGACACCAAGCTGTGTGACTCGGTTGATACGCTGGAGGGAAGGAATGGGATCCAGAGGAATCTGGACACGCTTTTGAGGTGAATACTTATTTTGACCGCTGCTCAAACACAAGTGAGGCACAGACAACACTTCAGCTACTAAAAGGCTCTAGTAATGCACACAATAAAAGTGGTATGTGTAGGCAAAAATATAATGGTATGAGGAGATGGTACGTATGCACCCAAAGCCATAAAAGACATAGGATCATATATAATTCAAGGACTAAAAAGCCATCATTTAAGCAGTGTTTTATAGTGCTGAGAAAGAAAAAAGGGTTGCACATCCAAGCTTCACTTCCAAATTCCTGATTTCCAACTGCTCAGATGTGTGTGATGACCACCTTAGCAATGTTTCCATAAGGTCTAACCAACTGGTCAACAAGTACCATATAACAGCAACATGCTAAACAGATTTTCCCCCCTTTTTAAACATATTTTATTGTTCTTATTGTCTAAATGCAGGTTGAAAGGCTGGGTTTCAGAGTGGGTTTGTATCTGTGCAATGTGTGATACCAACTGTCTAACAAAAACCTCCCCCAAAGCAAAGGAGTGATGAAGTTGAGAAAATAGTATGTGCTAATAAAAGGCTTCCAGAGCCTGCTCTGAACCCTGATCCAGAAGACCACTCAAGCAAACACAGATCTCACTGAAGGCAATGGAACAATCTGCTTCCATCTAAGCATCAGGTTAAGTGCTCTGCTGTTTAAGGTTCTGTGGAGTACATGAACCCAAGCCCGCAGGGCTGCTCTGCAAGAACTGGAATCAGCATTTTCTGCAGGTTGTCCTATAATCTCCTGATTTATGCACCACAGATTATGAGAGTCCTCTTACCCTTTGTTCTGCACATGCTTTTGGCACAAGAGGAGTATTTGTTAGATTTCTATAGTCTTGCATGGAGTGGAAGAGGATGTGTTGTGCTTCCTCCAAAGCAGTACAGAGAGGAAGGGAGCCTTCTCTAGCAAATTACTTTCTAAAAACCCAGTGGGTTACAACCAGTTTGCAACCAGGGACATGAAGGAGGAGTGGCAAGAAGCAACAATGGCTGGCAAGATCCCACATTTCTTTCCTGTTTCACTTATAGTATCTCCAGTACAGCTGAGTATTACCAAAGTAAGGAAGTACCAAAGCAACATTTGTGAGGCAAAGAAAATTTTACTCATTGCCTCGATTAATTGCCATGAGCCTGGACAAGGTGTCTGGCCACTGGATTAAGAAAGTGGCAATTCACTGCAAGTAGTGGTGAGTTTTGCATTCTCTTTAAATTACTTTCTTAACTTTGAGTCTCACACTTTAGTCAGCAAGTAGATGATATTTTTCTCTGGAGTAATGTATCTGATCAACAAGCTAATCTGCAATTAAGCATCGCCCAAATGACTGTTAGCTCTAACTTCTTTAAAACCCTATCACACAATTTGAAACTGTAATTCTGAGCAGTAGAGCCTGTCAGTAAAAAAAAAGGGGTTGACTGAACTAAACCATTGGCATGATATGTCACAAATTCACAACTGCTTCACATTCATGGCATTTCTATTGACAGGGATGACTTGGAGATACTCAGCATTTAACCAACACCAACCCCATGTCTTTCTCTAGAATCAGACTCTATGTCCAGAGCTTCAAAGCATGAAGTGACCTCTTGCTCTCAGTGGCACACAGTGTATCTGGAGGGTGTTTCTGGGCCTATGGTGGATGGCATTTACAGCAGTGGCAGGGTTCCTGAAGAGGTGTTACGGTCTTAATGTCTAAGCAGACTACTAAAAGCAGGTAGCAACTGTTTGCAGTCAACCAAAACCATGCACAAGCATTGCCTCTATGACTATGTATAGGCAGCAACAAAGCAAATAATGCACTTTGTTTAACCAGGGTGCAGGAGGGAAGGAAACACAACCCCCTCACCTCCGCCACCCATCAGACTTGGAGCATTGAGAACTCAAGGTTTATAGTGCTTCTTAGCAAAGCTAGCATGAAGAGTAGCACTGAAAGAGCATGAGCCATGTTACACATCAAGGTCTTTACCTGTTTATACCTTCCTTGGTATAGAAGATTGAATAGGTGAGGTTGTCTCCTTGAGGGTCAGACACAGGCGTCCGCCACGTCAGCCGGATGAAGCGAGTGGAGACGAGGGTAGCCACAACGTCCCGTGGGGCTGAAGGCAGTGGTCCTGTTGTCGCTGGTGCTAGATGGTCATTAGTGGCACTGGTCAGTGAAGTGGGAGGTAATGTTGGGATGGCAACATCTTGTCATGTGCAAACATTGGGGAATATGAAGGGCAAACATCACCACGGTTTAAAAAAAGAAAACAGAAAAAGAACACAAAAGAAATAAACAAAACCACGATGGGAAACAAAAGAAAATGAACACACACAAAAAAGGCCATTAAACTGAAGGCTGACATGCAGGCAAAGGTACTACTGGAAACTAATGGGAAATATTCAAGGACACGTCACTGTCGAGCAAGCAGACCAGATCTCCACTGTAATGGAAGTGGCAAGGGAAAGGGAAGGGTGAAGACTGGGGATAAAATATGACCTCATCAGAGGACATACCAGCAGCAAACAATTCCCATTTCCTTGTAAAGCAGATGTAATACCCCCAAAAAACACCCAACTCATATTATTTATTCAAAAATACATCCAGACCCAATGCTCTATTTCATTACCATGCAGAATTCAGTTATACTAATCTCCATCATAAAGACAGACAAATAGCCACAATTCATTTAAGAATTGCAAACTTGCCCAGGTCATGCAGTTAAACACCAAAGTCACTTCACATGGTAACTGTTTGGGTGCTGCTGCTGACAATGGTAAGATGTGGTGACAAA
>NW_009925874.1:0-2833 GCF_000696875.1 Nestor notabilis | reverse complement strand
CAGGAATAAAGACTTTCTCCTTCAATTCCATCAAGGGCACCGTTTGCTTTCCATCAATGCTTTTCCTCCCTCTCCTAATATGTATTACCTCATTTTACAAAGACATTAACAAGTAGAAACAACTCTTGCTTTAGATTAGATGACAACTTTACAAACTTTTTTTGTGGCAAGTCATGTACATCTTCCTGTATTATCATGTTAAAGCCAGGATAAATCTCTGGGATTATTGCATCAAAAGGTTGCAAGTTAACAGGCATGAGTTGTAGGGTACAAATAGCTCTTCTCCAAATCCTATTAAAGTAATCCATCCGGTAAATCTAACAGTAATATTCTGAGCAGCTGGACCCCAATTACACACAGCATTACAGGAAGCACAATTAGTAACAAAACCCTAAAGCTCAGGATACCCTGAATTTTTCTGTATTCTTAACTACTTACCAAGCTTAAGCCACCTGGTGCCCTTTTCCACATGGGAATCTGTGCTGCCAAATACATTCATTTACATGAACTAAAACACCTCAGGTTTTCTTCAGAAAGAAGTTCAAGGCTAATCCAGCTTTTGCTGAGAGCTGCAGCATCTCCACCTAACGCACCACCAGCACATGTGTCTCAATAGACAAGGAGAAAACTACACACAAAAAGCGCTGGCTAAAGCAGAACATGTTAATCTGAACAACCAAATCTTCAGGCAGACACTGTCGTGGCTGCATGGAGAAGTCTTATCAACACCCACCTGGCTTCAAATTGTAAACCCCCCCTTGTCAACTAGAGCATCTGACCATAGGTGTTGAACTGGCAGAACTCTCATTTTTCCATTTTGATTTCCTGACCATGGTAGAAGAACAAATCATTTGCTGTTCCCAGATTTGCACAACGTAATAAAAGGATGTGGTAGATCTGTGAGGCACTTGTTTCATACGAAGCACTGCTGTACACAATCCACAAAGACAAGGGCCTACTTCTTGGGACCAATCAATGACCCACACAAACGAGGCCCAGCTCCACAGGGACATCTCCCACCCTTCCTAAAGCTCTCATTCCTGTTTCATGTCCTCTCTCAGACCTCTTCCCATCCTGTCAACTTGGAGAGTTTCACTCCCCGGCAAGTCCTGATGTAAAAACAATCACTAGTTTAATTACATTCCAATTGCATGTTTCTTCTTGCTTTCATACTAAAATCAAGACTTTGCACTTCAATACCTGTACCTTTGCAGGACTCTGCAAGACTCCCAGAGCCAGGTACATACATACCGTGGTACTGAAAATACAAATCAAAGACAAGTACTCAAGAACATCTTCTTAATTATCCTTGCTGCACCATAAGAGCCACAGATCACAACTCAGTCTTCTCCACCACCCCGCTCCCAACACCATTCGTTTCACATTCACTGCAAAATCCGAACTATTTTTATGTTCCCCTAATTAGATTTCTTACAGAAACCCACCATGTTTTAGCTCTTCTTCCGGAGTCAGACAGAGCCTCTGCCTCCAGGGATTACCTCGTTGTTGCAGATGACAATATTTCACCCCTCATTCGGTGGTACACTACAACGTACTGAGGAGCAACAGCAGCAGCTTGGGGCAGAAAAGGCTCTAGCTAAAGTTACCAGCAGTTGTATCAGCAGAGTTCTCACTATAACCTTACTCCAGCCTATACCACCTGCACGCAGTGACCACCGCAGGGTGTTGTGAATGGCTTATTGACACCAGTGCTGGATGACCCACAGGAGAGACACACTTATACACTGGATATTCATGAATAGAGATCCAATAGTCAGCAGCATCCTGAGCTGAAAGGACCCTCAGGTGGTACAATTTAAGATCCTAAGGAAACTGAAGAGACATTTGACATACCAAGACACTGAAGTACAGGAGAAGAAACTTGAGCACAGTTGCAGGACATGTACAACCCCATGGATGGCTGCCCTCACAGGCACTGAGATCAGGAGAGGTTGCTGATCTTCAGGGACAAACCGCTCCCTAACCCAGAATGATCCATTTTCCCACACGCAAGAAAACCAATGGGCACAACAAGCAGGCAGCGGGGCTGAAGTGGGAACTCCTGACCTGGCTTAAGCGCAGCCAGGGTAAAGGAAGCAAAACCAGGCACCAAAATGGCCAACTAAACGAGATACAGAAACACCATCCAGGCATGCAGAGGTGGAATTAGGAAAGCCAAGTCTGGACCAGATGGGTGGTGGGATGTGGGGTGGGCTGGCTGCTGAATGAAGATGAACTGGCAGCCTGGGCAATAAGCAGCATTATCTAGGGACCTGGATGACAGGACAGAGCACCCATAGCAGGTCTGCAGGTTACACCAAATGAGTAAAGGCAGCAGATAGGGTGGCAGAGAGGGCCGCCCAACCAGCTGGTGAAGTGGGCTGGTAGGAACCTCTGAGCTCAACACCAAGACACATGGAGCCTTGCCTGAGGGTCAGAGGATCTTCCCAACTATCACCTCTCTGCTCCTACATGGCAATTAGAGTGCCAATTCAATACTCCATTTATGGTCCCAGTTATATCAGCCAGGCTTCTCCCGTGTTTGAATTTGAGCCCATATTAATAGTTCCCTTGAACTGGAGACTTACTCACTACACCTACTTTTATTCCTTTCCTCTGTGGAATGAGGTGCAGTACTCTGCAAAACCCTCCTCAGCCCCTGTAGATTTCAGCATCTTTCCCAGAGTGCCGGGATGATTGTCTTCCATTTCATTTCAAATCTCAAGTTTCTGTTCACTATACACTTCAACTGAGTTTTTTCCCTTGCAGAGAGCTTTTATTTCCTACCCTTTTATTAACTAATAATATTATTTAAAATATTTGTATATATTAT
>NW_009925873.1:31519-55200 GCF_000696875.1 Nestor notabilis | reverse complement strand
ATAATAATACTTATTATCATTAATAATAATATCATCAATAATATAATCATTAATACTAATATCATTAATAATAATAACAACAACAACAATCTAGCAACATACAACATACCACCCTGGAGGAACCAGAGTTGAATTAATATTCTAGGGTGAATATCACCTAAAGTTTGGAAATTTTGTTGGAAATTACATAAATACTTTGGGCTGATCTTAAAAACATCCAGCCACAAATCCTCATAGACTTTATGTGCAAAAGGAAAACCAACAACAAATGTGAATAGAAACCACAAAGATTTAAAAAAATTTAATATCTTTTGGAATTAATAAAATTTACTGGTCAATTAATGTCATGCACTGATACAAATTCTTGAAAATATAAATGTTTGGCAGGCTAGAAATATTACATCAGCTTTCTTGTTTCTAGTTTCCAGTTTCCCTTGCACCCTTTCAGGTGTATGTGGAGATATGAGGGATTATAGAAAAGGCACAACATTGTTGAGAGAAGGTGGAAAGGGGGCACTGTAATGTATCTGGGAAAAAATACAAAATTGAACTATGACATTTCTTTTAGGGCAGAAATAATGCTTTTATGCATTCAACAGTTCTGTGATAATAGTGTGGGATTTGTGCTACATGCTTAAGTGGATACACTGAACAATCATATTCCATAACACATTGTTTTGTTTCCATATGAAATCCCCCAGTGCAACCTACTTCAGACATGTTAAAACTTAACAGACATGACATGGGTTAAAACTTAAACAGGGATAGTTCAAGTTAGATATAAGGAAGAAGTTATTTACTGTTAGGGTGGTGAGGCACTAGAACAGGTTGTCCAAAGAAGAGCATTTACCACTCCATCCCTGACAGTGTTCAAGGCCAGGTTGGACAGAGCCTTGGGTGACATGGTCTAGTGTGAGGTGTCCCAGCCCATGGCAGGGAGGTTGGAACTAGGTGATCTTAAGGTCCTTTCCAACCCAAACCATTCTATGATTCTGTGATTCTATGATTCTGTGTAATGTTCTTAGCAATTTTTCTCCAAACAATTTAGGAATAGTTAAGTAGATTGACATTTTGTTTAATTATCCTATTAAAACACAAGCTTGTAGTATATTATTATAATAAATTTTAGCTATAAATGAAATAATGCACCATGCCCCACAAAGGAAAAACTTCTTTTTGGTAACAATTTATATCATAAACTTTAAAACTCTATAACATTTGGGATTGTAGTAATAATAATCCAATAAAAATTATGAGGTAGTAATTTTCTTGTCAAATATTTTACATGCTAATACCTGAAGTGGGTATGAATTAGCATAGCCAAAAGTGTTACTTATATCCTGGTTTCCACTGAGTACTCTAGAGTACAAAGATAAAGCTTTGTAATTTTGCAGGTTAAGCCACTCATAGGTTCCAGAAGCAGATCGTTCTATGTGTCTCTTCTATGCATCCTTGAAATACCCTGTTGGGTTCCTATTAGATCTGAAGTTTAACAATATGGCTTCTGTTTTGTAACACAGAATAGTTAAGGTTGGAAAGGACCTTGAAGATCATCTGGTTGAAAACGCCCTGTCACAGGCAGGGACACCTTTCAATAGATGAGGTTGCTCAAAGCCCCATCAAACCTGGGATTGTACACTGCCAGGGATGGGGCAGGCACAGCTACTTTGGGCAGCCTGTTCCAGTGCCTCACCACCCTCACAGTAAAGAATTTCTTCCTAATATCTAATCTAAATCTACCCTTTTATAGTTTAAAGGAGATTCTGAGGTTATGAACATCTCTCTTTGCATACCTCTTACCACCAAGCTCATGATTTTTTGGGCAAGGTTCTACCCTTCTGCTTTTGAAGTTCCACTTTGCATAGAGAAATTAATGGTACATAGGGCTAGAACAAGCAAGAGGGTGCAACTATATAATGTTACATGGTAGGATTAGTGTGCTTAGAAAGGTGAAGCTCTGGTTTCTTCTCCAAATAATACTTCATTATATGGTAAGCCTTTTAGGATCAAAAATTCAGCATGAGTAAATGGCAAATATTATATTTTAAAAAAAATATCTCTGTTTTGTCATCCTACTTAGCAATCACTTTTAAAAATTTAATACTCTAAAAGAATGTCCTTTCACATACCTTTTTAAATACGTAAAGTTCCAAAATACCCAGTATGAAAACTGCAGTAGAATAGTAAGTTTTCTTTATAGTATCCTCTGTTCACTTGAGTCTACTGTTTTGTATTCTTTATTTTGAGGGATCAAAAAAATTAAAGTATCACTAAAACCAGTCAGCGTATTTCTTCCTTTCCATTTCTATATCTTTTTAACTTTAAAGATGAGGCCTGGGGAGGTTGGCAGTGTCACTGCACAATCTACTTTGCAAAAGCTGTATTGTGATACATGGCATGCAAGGAAGTAGGCAGCTAAAGATACAGAAAAAGATTGGGAAATTACTTTCTATATTGAACTGCGCTGTGCAGTGAACGCTGATTTTTTTGTTATATCCTGCAGCTATCTTGTCATAATAATTTTTTTTGTAAGTCCTTTCCTTTTGTTTCTAGATTTTCCAAGACTTAGCACCCTGTCTGAAAGAAAGAAATGGTAACTCTGAAAATTCTTTGGTACAGTATGAACAGCGATTAATTTTCTGATGTATTTTTAGTCATATTCCATTAAATATGTAAAATGATGAGTCGCTAGTATTGGTGAGAGGGGGAAGTGGAATATAATTAATAGATGAAAGAATGCCCCTTCAAAATGTAGCTGCTATAAGTATACTTGGCTGATCATGAAATTTCTAATTCCAGCCATCATATCTATATTTTACATTGACTATACCCTGGGGTCTTAGAAGTGAGCTTCATTTACTGAAAAGCCATGGGAAGTCATGTTTATTGTCTCAGCAGGTAGCTGCACTTTAAGTGCAATACTGAAAGACAAGAGAAAACAGAGACCAGTGTATAAGAGTCACGCCGTAGCTTCCCGACAGGTGTGTGTGGCAGAAAAAAAAGAAGAAAAAGAAGAAAAAAGAAAAAAAAAAAAGAATGGCCCATGCATCAGATTCTGTCAAGCTTTAAATATTTGTGCTTTAAGTACGTCAGCCTAAGTTCTTCAGTGTTGCCAAATACATGAGAATGGTGTAAGCAATCTCTGTGGAAGGAAATGTGACCAACTTAGCTATCTAAGAAACTCTGTGAGCTTTTGCGTGGGCTGTAAGCGCTTCAGTTTTATCCCTCAGACTCATATCAGTTTTTAACCATACACATGGAAGGATTTGTGTGTTAAAACTGACTACAGTAATGATATGTTTGTTTATTCAGTTTCAGAAAGGATACTTATCTCTCTGAGGTTGCAAAGCAAAACATTACGCTAACATATTTCATATATGTAGGCAGCAGCAAGGCAACCCTGGCCAATCTGCTCTCTTTCTGTCACATTATGTTCTTAGTGCCTAATAACATTGTGACAAAGGGTCTGTACTGTATCAGTGTATCTGTGTTTATTGCCATATGGTAGTTCCCAAATTACATAACACTCTGATGAGTAGAGATTGGCCAAAATGGCCTGGCTGGCTCCCAGCATCAAGCAGTTCCTGAAAGGGGTGGTGCACACTAATGGTGGCAATACAGCTGGTAATACAGCATTTTCATTGAGTTACCTTTACTGCCAGCTATTATTTTCTGCATTTAAAAAAGGAGTTCTTGTTTACCTTTATTATTATTACATATCCCTAAGGCATATCACCCATGCTTCTCTTAAAACACCTTTCCTGTGGTATAATATTTAATTAATCCATTAACTAATTAATACAAATCCTTGACAAAGTTCATTTCAGGTGTCCTATTAAGAGTGTCAGTCATACTAGTTACTCTAACCCTTTGACTTCTGAGTTTCTTGCTAGTATTTCTGGGAGAAGTAGTGTATGTAATTTTTTGAACATAAGCTTCACAAGATTGAGTGGGACGAGCAAGAAAAACCTGCTAAACTTGGACCAGCATTCCAAATGATGTATGTGTTTATTATTATACTTAACATCCTGATCTGATGTAACAATATACTTCACCAGTTTTGCTGACCATTTTGCAGACTTTAGTGAGTCTTTTGTGACACCTGCCATGAAATTGGTCTATCTTTATCTAACCAAAAAAATCCAATCCTAACCTGATCTAATAGTTTTTATCAGCCCAGCCAAGCAGTCCCACTATGTTGACAAGTTCACATTGCAGATTTTAGTGTGATTTAAAGGCATCCCAGCAAGCTCCAAACAAATTATCTCATATACTAGGATATAATATGTGAGGATGATAAGGGCTATCTCCCATACGAAGGCAGGCTAAGAAAACTGGCTGTTCAGCCTGGAGAAGAGAAGGCTGCATTGAGCCCTCATAGCAGCCTTCCAGTATCCGAAGGGGGCCTACAAGGATGTCAGAGAGGGACTTTTCATCAGGGACTATAGTGATAGACAAGGGGCAGTCAATTCAAACTTAAACAGAGGAGATTTAGGTTAGATATTAGGACGAAGTTCTTTACTGTGAGGGTGGTGAGGCACTGGAACAGGCTGCCCAAGGATTTTGTGAATGCCCCATCCCTGGCAGTGTTCAAGGCCAGATTTGATGGGGCTTTGAGCAACCTGGTCTACTGGAAGGTGTCCCTGCCTGTGGCAGGGCATTTTCAACCAGATAATCTTCAAGGTCCTTTCCAACCTTAACCATTCTATGTTTCTGTCATTCTATACTAGAAGTAGTTTTCTCATGGAGCTGAAGGTTGCTTCATAGCTTACTCTTCTTGGAAAAATAAAAGAGTTTACATTAATTTTTGATATGTAGACAGTTATGATACAGTTCCACCAATGATGTTGAGGTATCTATGTTAAGGCACAATTCTGTGCTCACAGTAAACTCTAAAGCTATAGAAATAGGCATACCCAAGTCTGTAAAACAAAGTATTTGCATTTTGGAATTACTGAATTGTATGCAGAAAATCATAATTGCATCTCTTCATGTTCTATTATATCCTGTTATCCCACAGTGGATTAGCACTAATATAATTCACAAAGTGTTTCCAGAACTGAAATACACTGGAAAAAGTCAGAAGGCTTATATTTAGTTCTTGAATTCACAAGGGAATCTTAGGCTGCTATTATACCTAGCACTTCATAAGCTTTTGTTTCTTAAGACTAGAACTGTAAAATATTCTGTGAAACAGAAAGATGTTAAAATTTTATAGCTGTTGAAACTTATTTAATAGTGTTCCTGAAGTATTTTTATGTCTTAGCTAGAGCTGTATGAATAACCTATTTTGTAGCTGAACTCAAAATTCTAGAGGAAGCTTGAGACAATCCTCTCTGTTCCTTGTAGAATTAAAAATCTGAAAAAAATGTGTCACACTGAACAAAAGATTTCTGTTGTCTTAAGTTATTTTATTTTTTCTTATCAATGTCTATTTATTCTAAAAAAATGTATCTATTGATATTTCTAGATAAATGATTTTAAAAATCACAAAATAGAAACAAATATGATGAAATTAAATATTTTATTCTTGTAAAAATGCTTTCTTAGTTCTCTAAGAGTAAAACTATTAACAAATGTTATTTAAGTTCATAAAAGCTTTCTAAGTTCTTCCAGGAATATTTTTTTCTCACAAATATACTTCCTACGAATATAAGGTTTGTAGAATACTTATGATTATGACCAAATATTCTCATTTATTAAGTCCTATGCATGAAATCAAACCCTTGGCTTCAGAAAGGTTTTCATTAGATGACATGAAAAACTGTTTTTTATTAAAATCAGTGAAAACCCATAAAAAGTCTTGTTTCGTCTGCAGTCCTTTTATCAACAATGTTCTGTCATGAACATGACTCTCCAAATCCTCTGCTTTGTTTATGTGTTCTCTATCCAGCTGTAAGCATCCTCTTGGTTCTCTCTTTGACAGAAGTACCTGTTTCCATCCCTAGGATCCTGTATAACCATCATCTGATCCTAATGCATTACAACTGAGTGTTAGAGAGAAAGGGTATCTCTCTAAAAGCTAAAAGGAAGGTTCCCAGACAGGTCTGACATGATGCAGATGTGACCTTGAGTTAGTTTGCTAAGAAAAGAGCTGTGTCCTGTCCTCATTTTGGTTGGGAACTGCATTTAAACTGAGACACTCAAACTTGGTCATTGCTTGAGCTGTTGTGCTTGGCCATGCACCTCACTCATCCTGGTCCTGACCTGCTGAATTGAATTCCTGCCCTGACCCTGGATTTGTCTCATTACCATGGACTTGCCTGAGTGCTAGACTGTTGGCTGAACTGGAGTATGTCTTGGGACTTGCTCTGCTCACCTTGCTCAGGGTCCATGTCCTTTGGAAACCAGGTCACTGCCCTGACTGCATTGCTGCTGCTCATGGCTCCCAGCCCTCCTTACCTGGCAGAACATCCCACTCCTGTCTCCCCCTGACAGTGGGGCTCACTAAATGAGACCCTACTTCTGTACTGCTACTCTATTCCCTTAATATGGCTGTAGCAAAAGACATAGTACTTTCCAGAAATAAAACAAGTAGAAAAAAAGAAAAATACAAATAAATTTCTCTTTAGGCATGGAGCAGCAAAGAGAGCTCTAGATAGCTACTTCTGTACATTCAAATGACTAACGTTCCTATGATTAAGACGTCCTTTGCAGGAACGAGAGACAGTTACTGTAAAGGGCCTAGAGGTTGTAACCCTCACAGATACATAGTGCTAAGGAAAATCGAAATACTGGCAGAAAATTACTTGGCATAATGAAAACATCACTTGATTATCATTCATTCAGTAATACTATTTTCATTAAGTAAATGGAGATTTCAAGAGCGTTCATGCCTCAGTCTCTCAGAAAAGAACACTGAAAAGCTGACCCTCAGCATGAATGTGAGCTAATAAAAGCTTTCCCAAATAGGAGGTAGACAGTGGTGCCTACCAAGGTGATGTTTGTCACTGTTTGAATCGACCTTTCTATGAAGCTTTAAAACCAATTCAGATGTGATTTCAAAAGCTGCCTTTTGGTAATATCCTATTTTACTGGCAAAAGGGGATGGGGTCAACCCATTTTCATAACAATCTGCTTGAAGAAATCCTTAACCACTCGATCATTTACAGTTGTTTTGCAATGCAGCCTATGAAAATATTATTTGGCTTTGAGTAGGCAAAAAGAAGGGGGAAAATGGCAACTTTTCTCTCTCTTTTTTTTTCTTTTAAAAATAGCTGTTTTAAGAAGAAAAGTCTACCTTCAATAAGCAAAATTAAAAAAAAAGATAAACAACTTAATTTTTTCTCTGTCCATTAATCTACTCTAGCTTTGAAGTACTGCTTCCTTTAAAAGCAAGTAGTTCTTACTGAAACCTTTCACAAATAAAACAAATGGAAAAGGGAAATAAAAAAGATACAATACAAAACAAGGAAGTGGGTTTCAAAAGCAGACACATTTAAAAGGCTCCTTTTTTGTGGAAGTCAGCAATGGCTACTGACAACGGGTGATAAGTGGTTGTCAGGAGACCTAGTTATGGCTTTGCTTCACTACTTACAATTACGGTTTCAGTGAATTTATTCTTTTATCTGATTTTGGATTATCCTAGTTCAAGTCATAATTTTCATCGATTAGTTATTATTCATAATTGATGTATGAATCATTTGATTGGACAAATTACTGCTTATCAGTTGTTCCTGAACAGTTCACTACAAGTTATTTGTAATTCCTCTCTGAGTTGCGTGAATGGTTACCTATGCCACATTGTGATGTTTTTGGTCCTTGAGGGGATGAAATAAGCTTTCTGAACTAATGTGCCTGAAGAAAAAAATCCAGCAGAGGTTAGAGCAGATTGTTCATTGAACATAGGGAATGATAGATAGAGGTAATATACAGGCACAAGATACTTTAGGATATTTGAAACATTTTGGTGACTTCCCTTGGCCCAACACAGGACATCCTTTTCTATGGATCACAGATTAAGAAGATGTTTGATGAAACTCTTAAGCAGATTTATCAGTTGCTTTATAATAATTCATTCCATTTTCTTTTGTCATACTCTAATACAGCAATTCACCAAGCATATTTCCTAATAAGAAAGCTGAAGCTATATGTGTGTTTTCACCTGCTTTATTCTGTAGCTAGACAGAAACACCAGAGTGTTTAGGAAGCTGCTGTGTCATTTCTCCCTCTTATAAACAGTAGACCAGGTTTATATATGTGCTGAAGAAGGGCATGGATTGAGTACTCTGCTCTTTACTTTGTGTCATGCTGTCACCAGCTATTCTCTATTCTTAGCAGCATAAACGTGCACAGTGGTCTTTGTCTCGTATTGAATGTGTTAGTGCCAAGTCTTTTCTTTAGGCTTTTAGAGAACAGCACCTTACTGCTCCATTAAGTATTCTGAACTAAATAAAACCAAAAGGTCATCTATTCTATCAGTGGTTAGTTGTGTTCAGGCAATCAGCAGAGTTTCCAGATGCATCCTTGGTCCTCAGTGTCTTCCAGGATATGGGGCCCTCTTGAATTCTTGTGAGGGTATTGCTTCACTCTGTGACTTCTGTCTTCCACTACTGCAGCTCATTGTTTACTTTGGCCTCCTTTACTTAGAGAGGAGCCTTCCTCCTTCCTTTTCCTTTCTTCAGTTTTTGAACGCACAGCACCTATATTCATATGCTTCCTTGCACATTTGTGCCTGCACAAATCTCTACAGTTTTGGATTTTGAATTTTGAATAAAATCTTACTCTCTTCAATGCTTACAAGAATAAACCCAGCAACTCTAAGCCAAATTAACTGGCAAGTGTTATTATTTGCAAGCATATGTTTCAATTTTTGTTTTGCTTTATTTCCCTGGTCCAGTATAACTCCTGTAATAAACGGGTCATGAGGACTCCAAGGACTATCCTGCAGAAAAGGAAACCAGCTCTGTTGTAGAGTTTAAAAGTGCTTTACTCCTGCTGAGGAACTAGACATGTATTTTTAATTACCAGTTTTGTGATTATTCTTTCAATAATGCTTCTGCCAAAGAGAGTTATTTCATTAACACAATGTTAGCCAATTCAGCTATTTAAGAATCCAAACACACCCAAAAATGTTTATTTTAATTAATTATAAAGGGCAAAACCAGGAAAACAAACAAATATTAATAAAAGATGGCAGTCTTGAAAAGGGCAAGAGGGAGATTAATACATGTATGTTCTATTGTATAGGGAGAAGCACTTTAGGTGGAGCTGTATGCAGACTCAGACACAAAGGAATATCCGTTCTTGCAAATTGTTCTCAGTAAATCTATCTAATCTATTTATTTATCCTCAGATCATGCACATTTAGATCAGAGTTCTGCCAGCTGAGTTAATAATTCTTATCTGAAAGTAATTACGTTGGTCCATAAGTTTTCACCACTGTGTTGTTCCACATCATAACAAACTGTGTGATGTCTCATCACATTAGCATAAAATGCGTTGTGGTGGTACACAGCATGGTGTAGCAGCAGATTAGAAATGATGCAGCATTCCTAACAGAAGTGAACTAGTAAGTGTCACTGGTATTTGGAAACTTGTGCATACTGCAGTTTGATTGCTCTCTGGAGGATTTGGGTTTTATCCTTTCCTTTACATTTAAATGGCTTGAACTGGATGTTAACTTTTATGAACCAGATTTGGTGCTCCAAGGAGTACTGCCAGGACCCCAAAAGACTTCAAACCTACCTTTTAGTTACAAAAATGTGTCAGTTCTGAATTTATTGACCATCTGTCAGAGTTCACTCACTACTTGGTAGCTGTCATTATTTGTTATTTGATGCACTTCTATAATGACTCACTGCAGGGAGCTACCAATATCTCCGTCGCAGTGATTAATGAGGTCACTGTCTATCCGCAAGCATCTCAGCCTATAATTATTTCTAGTCGCTATTATCTAGTATGCCAGATCAGATAAAAATAATCTGTTTATATATCATATTTGCTGCTAATAATAATATTCACCTGTTGTGAAGATAGTTGGCTGATTGTTTTCAATTAGTATTTTTCTTTAATTGCATTTGAGATGTCTTTTAAACCAAGCCAAGTCAAAATCATCGTCTCATGAGCAGTAAAAACTACTGTCAGAACTGAGCTCTCATATTCTTCTCTTTCTTTGTCCTGAAATACCTACTGTACTCCATATGCATATCTGATGCATGAATATTTCTTTTGTGCCTGTGATACTTTGTAGATAAATAGAAGTTTAAAATTGTCTCATTACTGTTACTGCTACTGTTGTGGTTTTAAGATAGTGGTGCTTGCCCCAGTCATAGACTCATAGAGCGGTTTGGGTTGGAAGGAACCTTAAAGATCATCTGGTTCCATACCCCCTGCCATTGGCAGGGACACCTTCCACTAGATGCTTAAAGCTCCATGAGATCTGTCTTTGAACACAGTCCATAATGGGGATCTAGCAAGCAAGCACAGGATGGTAGGGGTTTCCTGCCTTGAAAAACCCGTGAAATTTCCCTAATTTTTTTTTAATTTTTTTTTTTTAGAATAGCAGTTATCCCCATGAAGACATAATTCCCTTCCTTAGGAATTTAAAATCAAAAGAGGCAAGCTTTATTGTGTTAGGGACCAAAAAAGAAGGATAAAATATTTCAGCAGAATTAGAGAAGAAGGATTTTCTTGTCATTCAAGTATCATAATAAGAGCAACATCAGGGCTTATCTCCAGCATATTATTTAGGACTCTGCAAAATATCTCTTCTGAACTGATAGATTTACTTTGGGTACTTTCTGTAGAAGCTGAGATAAAAATGGTCCAGGTTCAGGAAGTAGAAGCAACAGTGGGACTTCCTGTTCTTCTCCCTACCCAATGCACTTTTCATGTGGTGGCACAGCAAAGAGGGAACTTATCCAATATAAAGGAACTGTCAGGTTCAAATCCTTTCTATTCCAGAGTGATTTAGCACTTTTAGAATGACAAAATGAACTTGTAAGATATGTCAGATCTTCTTTTTGTCACTTTAGTTTTGTGTAAATTATTGGAAAACTTTGAGAAAACTGCAAATAATTTTGCTGCCTTAAATTCCATACTTAGTGGGTTCACCCAATATTTGACAGCTTACACTCTTATTTGGACCATCATCTATATGCTGTATTTGTAAAATAATTTTTGAGGATGAATATATCAACATTTGTGATGTACTAAAATACTACAATGGCATAGACTATGTACATAAAGGGAGGTAATGATAATCTTACTGATTACATGCAGCAATGTTTAAATGTTTTGTGTCAACCTGACAGTTTTTCACGAATATTCTATACATTCATTAGTCAGTGGAAAATGTTACCAAGCAAGGTTAAATCAATAGAAAAAAACGTGTTTTACCAGATCTTTTTTTAGTTCTTAACAATAAATTTGCTCTTTGAACTGTTAAAAAACTGTTTAACTGTTAATAAAACTGTTACCTTTTATGATGGCCATTATCTTCTGCTCTAATGTATTCTGTTTACCAGAATACCTTGTTGGAACTATTATTCATTGTTAGACTAATTAGCTTTTCTATTAAGATACGGTAATCAAATTCCTTTCTTTTCTAAAGTCCAGTCACAGATCCACACTGAAACCCAGGTTATTTTACTAAGTTTCTAATTTCTCTTCTCACTATCAGCTCTGGCAGTTTGCCATTTTTGCAGTGAAAAACCTTCACTGCACTAAATAAACTGTTTACCCAGGGAGCATAGTGAGGCCTAGTGAGAAATCCCTGGTAACACATGGGATAAAGCAAGATTTCTGGGCAGAACTGAAAAAAGGAGATGTTTGCCTACAGACAATTCAGAGATGCACATGGACAATGCTGGAAAAATAGCACAGTTCCCCTGATGCGTGGAAGGATCTCAGGGCTAGGAAAAGGGCTAGGGTTAACAGCAGAAACCTTTTTCAGGGCTGAATTTGGGAGAAAAGGAGTGAGAGCTAAGGCAACAGTCTTGTGTGCCAGCTAAGTGCCGAAGAGCAAGGGATGGAGAGGCCAAAAGGTATGGGAAATTTGTTCAGGCGATAAGAAGCTGAGGTGGTATTGGCAACTAGCAAGCCTGATATGGGGACATGATGATCATTGTGGAAAACATCTGAGGAAGTCCTGCTCAAAGGTCTTCAGAGAAAAGCCTAAGAGGTAAGTTAAATCAAAGGTAAATATAGTTGATCAAAGATTAACTATAATGTCAGTGTAATATTTTATCTGGGACTTCTTAAAACTGGTACATCATGGCACAAACAGATTTTATGTTGTTTGTTATGTTGTATGTTATGTTTATTGTGAAGGATATATTTTTGTACTGCTAGAGGAAGAGCCTCACACAAAAGTAGCTCTAAGGTTGAAAAGAGCTATGGTGATATTCTGGAAGTGCTCTTGACAAAAGAAGATATATGAAAAAAAATGCATGAGAGGATGTGTTGAGCTGAGAACTGTGCCTGAGCACATCCAGAACACACAAAAATCACCAGTTTGTTGACAGTGGTCCTGGATTCTGCTGTGTGGTACTTCGTTGCTGGCTGGGGTTAAACCACAATGGAGTTTATTGCCAGGATTCATTATTTTAATGCAAGTACAGTACTTCTTGGTTGTTTCCATATCTTGCTGGAAAGGTAGTCAAGATTTTCCTTTTTCCCTCAGCTTTTGAGGGGTAACTTTGAAAAATGGAAGGGAGAGAGAAATTGCCTAATGCTATTCTCTGTTCTCTCTTCTTGCTGTGAAATACTAGTTTGGAAGAGAAAGGTGAATAGCTTCCAAAAGAAAAGCTAAAAAAGAAAAAAAGAGAGAAATCAGAGGTATGTATTTCACTGCTTAGATGGGGAAGAGATGGTGACTTGTGACAATATTGGTGATGCAGGAGCAGAATAAATATGGGGAGGCTGGGGAAGATATAGTCTTGTGGTTCTCAGTCGATGGCTTGAGTGATATTTTAAAATATGATGCAATAAATCAGAGCTTGTTCAGTGAATGTTTAAATCTCTTTAACATATGAAGAGAATGAGCAGTGGTGTGGCTTCCACATGGTCTGATGATGGCCCAGGGTTCTTTTGAAAAACCTGGTCAGGGAAAATTGTAAAATATAGCCTCAAGAAAAATCTATTAACTGGGGGGGGGGGGGGGGGGCGGCGATTTTACCAGGGGGGGGGGGGGGGAGGGGCAGCAGATTTCACCACAAGTTTTTGAACCTTAGGGTTGGTAATATTGTGCTTTGACAAAAAAAAAAAAAAAATAAAATAAAAATCCCCAAACAGCTCTAGCAGATTGTAAATTCTGAACTTAACGAAAATAATTCTATAAGATACCATATGTAATACTGAATCAAATACAAATTCGCAATCTCAAAAGCTCTCGTTTTCTTAGCTCTTTATACTTCACAGTCTATTCCCTAGTTAAAAGCCATTTGTTTAGCTTCATAATACCACAGAATTGGCATTTTTGTTGCAAGAAATAAAGAACTCCTTGTTTCATCAGAAGCTTTACTGTGTAGAGCTGCAGGAAACTTGCACAATCTCTTCCCTTACATTACCTATTCTATTTTTATTTTCCCTTCCGTTTGGTATTGTTTTCTACCATACAGCTTTGTCTCATGCAGATTGTCAAATTTGTCAGGATTCCTTATTTGTATGAAACTTTTCAAGCATAAGGGTTATTTTTCTACTAGCAGTTCTAAAAATATATCCCTAGAAGATACGACTTGTATGATGATAACCTAGGCTGCAAGAAGGGACACAAGTGAATAACAGAAAGCAAACTAAATAAAACTCACATTTCCTTCATGCGCACGTATCAGCTGGGAGTTCTTCCTTCACATGAGTTATTGAATTTAAGTAGATCCAGTTATTTATTATGACAGGTTATAATTAGTCAGCATGCTGCTTATAATTGCTTAAGAGTCTCCTACTTGCTGGAATATAGAAAATATTTGAGTGAAAGGAAGCCATAGGACCTTTGACTGACCTAACCTACTGGTCTGTCTGGAGATATTAGTGGATTCACTGTTTATGTGAGCAACTGGTTTCACGAAAAAAGCTGTAAACCACAGCTTTGCTCTGACTACTGTCTCTTTCATTGCTTTAGTGATATCATTTTTTGTGGTCTAATTTTGTAAGATTATTTGGGATAGGATTGGTTTTTATTATCATTATTATTATTATGTATTTCTGCAGTTCCTAGCACAAGGGGAGCCTGAAATGGGGACTTGTAACTCCACTATCATACACATCATGAAAACAGTTAACAGCCATTTGTCTCTGAGGCATTAAGACTACAAATTGAGCTGCATTAATGACTAATTAGTGTTTTCAGCATCTTCCCAGTGCACAAGTCAAGTGAAAGGTAATTTTCTTGGCTTTTTTATTTATTGTCCCCAAAGATGAACATTATATTACATTAAATCTCTTAATATTTTTCAGGAAAAAAATGTAAATTTTTTATTTTAAAGTCTGAGGACAGATCACATTTAACTTGAGAAGTTTCCAGCTATGGAAACTTGTGATATCTTTTCACTGTATTGTGGAAAATCTGTTGTTATGATAAACGATGTTAATGTAAAGACTATAATGAAACAATGAGTTATAAACATTGTATATAATATTGTCCATAGATAGAAAAAGAGGGAGACATTCCATTACCTATACCCAGTCATTGTAGGGTCCATGTGTTTTTATACACATAGTTTTCCCATAAACCTCCAGAATTTCAGCAGGCTAGCTAACTTTTGAGGTTTGGGGCATTTATTTTCATATTCATCTTGATCCGCAAATTTTTTCTGAAAACTATGGTGCTCACCTTACATCTTAAAGCTATGGCTCACACATGAAGGCAAGACAGTGTTTAAAGATCAACTTTGGATTAAAGGTTTCTCAACAATAGTGAAAAGGCACTTAGGCGAAATAAAGAGTTTATTTAAGCAGATGGATAGTTCTTGTAGACAGATCAGAAAACTTCTGGAGGACAACAATATTTTAGCTGAGGTTTCCAGAAAAAAAAAATAGCCCACTTTTGCTTTTCTGTATTCCAAATAAACTTAACTCATCTATGTTTTGCATGCCAAGAGCTAATATAATATTTTTATGTTGAAGCACCAATTTCTACCTTGAATTTGAACTCCTTTCATGACAAAATTGAACTCTCTTCAGGCTGCAGATCTGCTGTCATTTAGAAAGAGCAACAACATTTTGTTTCCCATTTCTTTCCTACGTGTGTTTTAAATCATGCATAAAGTAATGTCTGTCCTTTCCTATCTGCCTGAGGGCTTGCTATCACTTCCCCTCAAATAAATAGATACCATAGTTAAAGCGGGCCTTTTAAAAATATTCGGTGCTATATTAAGCAGCAGTGGACACATTCAAACTCTCATTCTTATTATTTATATGAACCTCCACTTTTTATTTTCTTACTATATGTTTTTTTCTTTTTTTCCTGAGTTCCATGAGTTATTCTTTTCCTGCTCTGGGGAGACCATCAGTGACTAGAGTTTAAATTCATAACATCATTCTGATGTGTCCATCCATAGCATGGATTTGAGAAGCACATGAGATACCACATCTGATATAGCTCTCCTGCTGGTCAGGGTACTTTGTAAAAAGCTGGGAACATCAAGAATTGGGCTCGTTCAGCCTGGAGAGAAGGCGGCTCTGGGGAGACCTTGTAGCAGCATTCCAGTACCATCAGGGGCCTAAAAGAAAGTTGGAGAGGAACTTTTTGCAAAGTAATGTAGTGATAGGACAATTGGTAATGGCTTTAAGCAGACAGAAGGGAGATTTAGATTACATGTAAGGAAGAAGTTCTTTACTGTAAGAACTGAGGCACTGGCACAGGTTGCCCAGAGAAGTTGTGGCTGCCCCATCCCTGGAAGCGTTGAAAGCCAGGTTGGATGGGGCTTTGAGCAACCTGGTCCAGTGGAAGGTGTCACTGCCCATGGCAGGGGTATTGGAACCAGATGATCTTTAAGGTTCCTTCTAGTCCAAACCACTCTATGATTCTATGACAGTTTGAACTGCCTGATGCTGAGCAAGATGATGAACTTGAGTATCCCACCTACTACACTGTTCAATATACTAGGCTGAAACAGTATATGCAGATACAACTTGATCTTCCTCTCTGAATAAAATTGGAAACATTTAATGACCTGTCTTGTTTCTCCAGATGTTTGTGCCTTCTGGGAATATGGATTGGGATATGTCACCTATAGGAATGAAGCATTTGTAATAGCACTGAGGCAAGAAATCCCAGAAAGGGGCAGTTCTGAGATAAGCAGAAGCAAAACTGGGAGCTCAGATAGCTTTTCCTTCAAACAGGAGAACATTCAATAGGACCAGCAGTAGCAGAATAAGGGTTTTGGACTGAAATCTTGATCTTTGCTGCAGTCTTGCTTATGTTCAGCTTTGTGATAGTCTCTCTCCTCTTTTTCTCTTCCAAATCCATTGAGATAATAGTGATTTACTGCTGCTCTGGCTCATAAAGATGCACTAAGAGCCTGATCCAGGAAGACAGTAGGATTTTCAGCACAATGAATCAGTATAACCTATGTTACATAAAATAAGCAGACATAAAGTGCATTTCAGGACATGATATGGTCTTGTTCTGGCCCCTGTGATGGAGCATGGAATTCCTTTGAAGAAAGCAACCATTTGACACTGTGGGGCAGAAACGTTTCACCTGGAAACTCATTTCTCTGTATGTTTCCTGTTGAGTCTCCATTACTGTTGGTCTCTGGGAGATCAGTATAAGGCCACATCCTTGCCAGAGTTATTAGTTTTGAAACTGTAACAACTACATCTATGAATTTGTCTGCTTTTTGAACGTCTTTGAGAACTACTACCTCTTGCACAACTTGCAGATTGTTAGGTTGCTCATTTCTCATTCTGTATAACAGTACCCCAAAAAGACATGGAAAAGAAGATGGAAGAGACAACTCAAGACAGTGTAAGGACAGAGAACCAGTCAGAACTCACAAAATCAGGAGCAGATGTAACCCAATTAAACTCAACAGTTCACAGGTATTCACAGGAATGACTTTAACATAAAAGCACACTTCTCTTTAGTGCTCCTTGCTTTTTTTTCCCTAGACCTCTTTTCATTTTATATACTTCACCAAACTAAACTAGAAAAAAATAGACAGGTAATCGGAGGATGGTTGGATATAACTGACTTAAAATTCAGCATGTTAATTGTTTTTTTGCTTTTGGAATCAAGGGGAGACATACTTACTGAGGAGATGAGTGTTAAATGATGCCGTGTAATTTGTTCATATCATTTGGTTTTGAACTCATAGTAACAGGCATCCACAATTAAAACCGTTATACAGAAGATCTGTAGGTTGTTAGAAAATGCTGGAACTCTAGTCCTAATTGGCTTCAATGTGTATAATTCTTTCTCAGCAGCATGTGATGGAATTTGTCATTGTCTTACTACCTGGACACGGTGCTATCAGCCAGAAACACAGCACATATGCCATTCATGCTTTTCAAACTGGTTCTTTCCTGACTGATGCTTTAGGAGTTTATTGAGAGGAGTGGACATAGTGATAATGCACACATTTTTCGTGAGTATATGTTGTTATTGTATTAGCTTTAATTCTTTGACTTCCTATCACAGTGCAGAATGGAAAAATTTTCTTTTGCCCGGGTGTCATGACACGAGGAAGATAGTTTTCTTATATTGTATTTGGATTATCTTTTTTTCTGGAAATCATATAACACAGGTTTTGACTTAGCATAGCTCCTAAAATGATGGGTGCTTTCTTCTCTTGGTAAGTTAGAACTTACTAAATATCTTACTTGCATTCAGGGTGAGCTGCACCTGCAGTTCAAAAAACAGGCTGGAAAGTATGCGTGACACTGCCATCTTGAACTACCTTTACAGTGCAAACTTTACATTATGTGGCTTTATTTAACTTGGTCGTCAGTGCTATTTTTCTTATGCCAGTGCACACTCTAGTTCTTAAGCAAATGAGTGCTGCCTGTCTTAATTTGATGAAATCTTCAGGATCAAACCTTTAACTTATGGTTTTTCAGATTTGGCAAAAAATTACATATAGTCAATAAGCTGTTCCAGTCTTATTTGAGAACTAATGTAGTTATAATTCTTACATTTATATTGAGTCCTGGTATTTGACATACCTGTAGGAATTTCCTCATCAGTCTAATCTAACTAGCAAAGATATGCAAAGCCACTTTGGCATCCCTATGTTATCATTTGCACTTCCTTTCTCTTCATTTTATCTGTATCAGTATATTTTCAGTGGTATATCCTGTGAGTCTTCATTCTTGTTGATTCCTTTGTACTATACAGTGAGAAGTTATGTGGGTATTCTGAAAACATAGGATGAATTGCTGGAAGGTATTGGTAAAATAGCAGGACTTTAGTAATTCAGTCTATAATCCTACTTCAAATATTGAGGCTACCCTTCTGAGTAAAAGCAGCATGTGGGCTCTTGTTTATATCTCTAGCCACACTTACCGGCTTGGACTGAAAGCACTGTTTACTCAAAAAGAGTTTTTTGTCTTTTTACAGGGAGAGAAAGACAGATTATTTTGTCAGATAAAACTTGTTGTTCCAGTTTTGTTGTTTTGATACTACTTTCCTCTAAAAATTGACTTTGCATATGTGCTAATGCAAGGTATTGTAAACAGAAACTACTTGTGGGATCTTACTTTGCTGCTTCTGAGGCAAATTTACACATTTTTTTCTTCTACCTAACAACTGATGTTAGGTTGACATGTCATATCACTATTAAGGGCTCTACTGACAGGACGTGGACTTGTTCTCATGTTCCAGATGGATGGCTGCACAGAACAGACCAGTGGTCTGACAGTGAGCCACAGGAGATGCCTTCATCAGATTAAAATAGCTCTGTAATTCTACACCAGTGATCGGTGACCCAGGGACCACCTGAGTCCCTTTGGTGGATTGACCTTGGCCAGCAGCCAGACACAAACCCAGCTGCTCTCTCACACCCCCTCCCCAACAGGACAGGGAAGAACATGAGGTTGAAAAAATTGTAGTTCTGAGGGGGGGATCGTCCATGATCTACAGTGTGGATATCTGCTCTGAGGTGGTCCTCCATGGGCTGGGGCAGGGGCACAGCCTGCCTCACCATGGTTTGCACCATGGGATGCAGGGGAATCTCTGCTCCTGTGCCTGAAGCACCTCCTCCCCTCCTTCTGCTCTGACCTGGATGTTTGCAGAGGTGTTTTCCTCACTCCCTACCATCAGGCAGTGTTTTTTACCCTTTCTTAAACACACTTTCCCTGAGGTGCCACCCGCTTGTCTGCGGGGCTCAGCCGTGCCCTGCAGTGGGTTGGTTGGAGCTGGCTGGAACCGTCTGTGTCCAACACAGGGCAGCCCGGGCCTCTCCTCACAGAGGTCACCCTGCAGCCCCTCCACTGCAGCATTCACCTCCTCTGTGATATCTGTGATTTTGTCCCCGGTTAATACTTACATCCCACTCACTTCATCTCTGTTCCAGGCTGAAAATAACTATTTAACTCAATTCATCCCAAGAAGAATGACTCTATCCTTGGTGACCTTCACCTCACCTGTTCCAGGACCCTGTTCTTGAGATAGGAGTGTGGCTGTGAGCATGGAGAGGGTGGATGAGTAGGGAACGGGGTAGGTAGGTTCTCCAAACATCATGCAAGGCACCAAGCTTTCCTGAGGAAAGAAGGCATGTTCTCTAGCTTTTTCCTTGTTTTCGCCTGTAAACAACCTATATTTATGAACTGAACACGGAGTTGAGTTCTATGTTCTGCTTTTCCAAGGTAAGGCTATCACCTGACTTCTCCATGTTGCAGTTTTACTGTCTATAAAATAAATTTAATTATTAGGATAGCATATAAATCAAATAAAATTTGGCACTTGAACAATTACTAAGATTCGAGTTTTATGAAGTAAATCATGACAGCAGAGTGACTTTAACATTTAATATGTGTTTCTGAACCACAGGTATTTTTTTAAAAAGGTAAAAGCTATTTCCCAGCATGACATAATAGTGAGTCTGTTATAGTTTTTGAAATGTAACGTAAAACAATTACTCAGTTAAGGAATTAAATTATTTAAATTGCAAGTGGAATTTGTTACTCTTTCAAGTAATTTTTAAAAATTAATAAAACATTACTTAAGTAAATTTAGTGCTTATATCTCAAATATAATGTGATAAATTTCACATAAATGAATAAGTAATCATTTAATTTAAGTAGTAAAACGAGATCCCTTGCTAACAGTTGCTATGAGCCTGGAGAGCCTGTGGCTTTTTGTGCAGTAGACATTGGCTATAGGATGAAACCAGTTTTATCAGTTGGCTTCCTTGGCTAGACCAGGGTGGCAAGAGAGGAGAGAAGGGTACCATTAAGACCTGCAGGATCCAGCAAAAGAAGGAAGAGTTGATGGAACTGATGTATCTCATCAGTCTGCTTCATTATTTTAGGCATAGCACTGTCCTTCCCATAGTTACACATCCTGCAGGATTTTCTGTGGGATGTATTGTTAAAAATGAGTGGAAACATGCTGCAGGAAACCATTGTGCTGTTTGACAGGCCCTTGCAATCCATCCACATCCCAGCTACAAATTGGGTAGACCCCAGGAACCTGCCCTCAGGCTGACCTGGGAGGCTAAAGCTGAGATTCCAGAAGGACCATGCTTCCCAGATTAGCTGCCTTCCTAGTGTGAGCTGCGTGATGCAAAGCTGGAGAGCTCTGCAACACGAAAGAGCATCATGAACTCCAACGCAGAATTTTGACTGCCTGCTTTCTTAAAAATTCCCTCTCATGGAGTTTTTGATATATTTACTTCCACTCCCAAGTAGGTGATTTTTTAATTTGCTTTCTTGATCCAACTCTCCCTCTGTGTTCTCCTCCCCTAAAATACTGGCTTGATGATGGTTACAAATGTTTCATGCTTTCCTCCAAGTCAGTGGCCCTAGATGTTCTGTTTGAGAGCCCTAGCTTGAGCTGTCGGCCTCAGCTCTTCAGCTTTTTCAGAGCAAGTAACGAGTCTGGTCACTACAGGATTTTCCAAATGCAAAGGCTTTTGTGTATCAAAATTGAATATCAGCCACCTTAGTTCTAACAACTCTTAGTTAAAACACTGTACTTAATGTATTGTTTTTTTCCTAGAGCCTAGTGTATAGTCACCAAATAGCTGAGCGTTACAAGGAATGTTTAAGTTCCGTTTAACACAGTATGCTTTTGAAATTGCATTAATAAATACTACTTAGTAGGATATGATAATAATTTCTATGAAAAGCAATTGAGAACTTCCAAAAACTGGTAATTAAACATGGTTTAAATTTATTCTGTCTTCTGATACGCAAACTGGCTATCACAAATCTTAGCCACCTCCACACTATTTTTGTGTTTGTGTCTACATTTAATTACATAAATGATTGCATTTTATCTCACCTTCAAATCTCCATATGTATCAAGGGTACAGTGTATTATACATGACAAGTGATACAGGGTATTTTCATCAAATCCAACAATATTTATTCATAATTACTTTTTAATCATGTAAATGACTTCATAGCATTATATGACAGTAACTTTATCTCTTCTTGCTGAAAAATACATTATGTGAAAGAAACTTTTCAAGTGAGAACTTAAGGAGCTCTTGACTCTCACTTCAAGACCTGAGAGATTTGCAATTCTGGTAAAGGAATAGTGTCAGAAGATCATCAGTTCCTTGGAGACAGAGAGCCAGATGGAAATAAAATTATTAATATGTGGCTAGCAAACTAAGTCTGACAAAAGCCTTCAGCTGTGCTGCTTTCTCATTTCCATCTAGCTCCAAGTGAGCCAAGTCATTCCTGATTCTCACCTTCTGGTTGTTAATTGGCAGTATTTGGTGAGCTAGTCAGTACTCTTTACCTGGATTTTTTGTTAGAATTGGGCAGTCCACCAAAACTAGAATGTTTACTAAAACTTTTATTGTTATATACACTTGCACCACCAAAAGTAGTCGCCTTTTCATTGGAAGCTTTAACTTTGGGGCTGCTGGGGACCTCAGGCTGTCACTGATCTCTGTTTGCAGGGCAATGTTGCTGTGTGGTGTACCCTACAGTATGGAAGCTGGAGAACTCGGAGAGCCACAGCTTGACATATCTCTCTGTGCTTTTATGTTCAGGCTTCTTTGATAGAGGACTTCCTTTACTTTTACGGCCTCTTAGGTCCAGGTGCCAAACCTCAGTTTTGGTGATAGCCTAGGGAAATGGAGTAATCAGTTGTTCCATTTCATGTCACTATCAAAGTTTTGGGCAGAAATATGTTATTTTTCCTAGCCTATGTATAATACTGTTTTATCTATGCCAGATGCTGATGCTTGTAATTAGTCAGGTGTCGGGCACAGAACAATGTCAGCTTTTATTTTTATACAATGCAAAGCTTTCACTTTACCTGAAGAAAAATATTGTTAGCATTTAAATTGAAAAAAAAAAAAATAATATACATTTGACCCCTTAACTCCCAAGATATCTCAGTGTTTTGTCCTTGGTTTTGGCTTATGACTGTATTTCAGAATCCCAGCGTTTTGTACTGGATGAAAGATCCATTTCTCAGAAGAAAAATGTTATTTCCTGTTTGCATTTCCCAGTCTGCTGTGTCTCAGATATATGACTTGAATGTCCTTTAAATCAGCACAGCATACCGTGGGCAACCACTTATTGTTTTATCATGATTGTTTAGTACTTAGTCAAATGATTGTGTAAAAGGAAAAAAATAATTATGTTTTCTACTCTGAAAAATGTGGTAAAGAAATTAAAAATGTAAATTCTGATTGCTCAAAACCAAACAATTCAACCAACAAGCAAATAGAGAATTCATAACTTTTTATCTTAAAAATTATTTCTATAAGAATCTTTATTACAGACAAACCTTGATGAAGGGAAGGAGAGGGACTACATAGTAGTACAGATGACACCGAAATGCAGTTGATATTTATATCTGAAAATTTCTAGCTTTCTTAAGTGAAAAAACTTAACAAAGTACTGTTTCTGTGAAATTCCAGTCTTTTCTTGGCTTTCACTTCTTGCAATGAAATAGGAATGATGAGTTCCAAATTCTTCAAATAAAAACCTTGAATATATAGTTCAGAAATTTTCATTCAGGTTTATTTGTGTAGTCAGTAGATACCTCTATAGATAGCTGGGATGATGGTCAGTGGAAGGGATCTGTTAAACAGCTTTGGCCCTATCTGAGTGTGTAGCTGAAGGTACAGTTTCAGAAGCGCTATTTGGCAGAAGACAGCTTTCCTTCACCCTTCATTCCAATGCCCTGGCAGCACAATGCTTTTCATGTACCATAGCTCACTCCCTCTTTTGTTTCTTTTTTATAGAGTTCTCTTTATTACACATCATTTAACTGACTGTGTTATGGTGTGGCCCCTCAACCATGAATCTTGATAGTGCTAATAATGTACAAAGTTTTGAGTGGGGATAAGAAATAGAGGGGAGGTACAACAAACATCGGGCTTTGCTGCTGAAATCATCCTGTTGTAAAACAGTATCCTGAGAACAGCTGCTTAATTTTCAGGCAGATAAAGTTTTTGGAAAGGGATCCTACCTACCAGACAAAAACCACAGTTTCTATTCTTCCTTACTAGGAATCATAGTCACAAGGACTTCCTTGTTAATGGATACTCACTATCTCACGGGAAAAAAATTGCTAAACAGTGGGGTAGGTAAACATCATTAATAAAACT
>NW_009925873.1:0-31488 GCF_000696875.1 Nestor notabilis | reverse complement strand
AGCTGGAAGAAATGGGAATAACACATGAAGACAAATCAGGAAGAGAGAACAGAATGAACAGAGAAGTGGCAGTAATCTTTACTTACACTGACTTTTCCTGAATACTTCTTCTTCTTACTGCCTCTTCATTCTTGAAGGAAAGCTTGACAGAACATCTAGAGCCAGGATTAAAGACTGACTACATTATGCTGTTCTCCAGCTAATCAGTACAGCACAGGACATTATACTCAGTCTCAATCTTTTAGTGTTTGCTCAGGAGATGAAGGAAGTAGGTTAGTGTCAAACATGTAGGGAGTGTTTGGAGACTGGAACTCTTTCATGATTTAAAAGGAGAGTAGCTGTAAGGAAAGTCCTAAAGAACATTTTTTTTTTTCCCCTGAATTGTAATTTGTGTTAAATCTGTGTTATCAGAAAGCCAGTGCCATGTAGAAAGCATTATTAACCTTTGTAAAACAAGCCAGAATAACTGCTAAGACTGGAGTTTTAATGATTATTTTTTCAGTGACTTGCAAAATCAAGGTAAGCATATTCTTAGAAGTCACAGATCCCATGGTTTTACTTTTGTTAATTGAGCACTTATTTTTATCTTTGGAAAAGTTGCCATAGACACACTGTTATCATGACATTTTGTCCATTTCTCCTCCAGGCAACATAAGGATTTTCTGTGCTGTTCTTTGCTATGACAAGAAGCTCTGAAAGCCTAGCTGCATTGGTGTCATGGTTTAAGCCCAGCCGGTGACTCAGAACCATGCAGCCACTTGCTCACTCCCCACCTTTTTCCTCCTCCCACTCATGGAGGGATAGGGAGGAGAATTGGAGGAATGTAACTCCCACGGGTTGAGATAACAGCACTCCAGTAACTAAGGTATAATACAAACCACTACTGCTACCACCAATAATAATAATGAGAAGGGAAATAGCAAGGGGAGAAGATACAATTTCTCACCACCCACCGACCAATACCCAGTCCGACCCGAGCAGTGATCTGGGCCTTCCAGGTAACTCTCCCCAGTTTATATACTGGGCATGACGTGCTGTGGTATGGAATACCCCTTTGGCCAGTTTGGGTCAGGTGTCCTGCCTCTGCTTCCTCCTGGCTTCCCCTCCTCTCTGGCAAAGCATGAGACTGAGAAAGTCCTTGGTCAGAGTAAACATTACTTAGCAACAACTAAAAACATCGGTGTTATCAGCATTGTTTCCAGGCTGAAAGTCAAAACCACAGCACTGCACCAGCTACTAAGAAGGAGAAAAAATGACTGCTGTAGCTGAACCCAGGACAATTGGACACACTGAGTTGTACCATTTAGTGAGATCCTTTCCTGAATGAATGGAATCTCTGACTTTATTTTCCTTGCCTTCTCATTACAGGAATCATGTGCTGACTCACACTTATGCTCTGCTGCCAATTGGCTTGAGTCTGATGCCTGAGGCACAGAAGTTGCCTGCTTCCAAAGCTTGGAAGAGAGTTGAGACCAGCACCTTTAGCGATGCATCTCGTTTTTAAATCACCTGTAGTTCACCACCACTGCATATTTCCGTTTTGTTTCTAGCACACGGATTTTTCAGCTTCTCTGGGTAGCCAAGATATCATTTATTATACAAAGAATTGTGGCCAGATTTTATCTTCATCTTTTCCATGGTAATGTGGTAAAAACCAGCACCATTTTTGACTGAAATTTTGAAGGGCATTTACTCTCTTCCAAATTAGCTGTAGTACCAGTGGCATCACAGATTAGCCAGTGATCCTGTCTTCAGACTACTTTACACAACATGTCAGTGTTAAAGCTATAGAAAATATTTGTGAGTAAAAATGTATTACAAAAGGGGTCTGCCTGCCTTGGTCAAGAAGATCTATTCTTGGGAAGTTTCAGAGATCTTAGGAAAGCAATAAGATATTTTTTTCCCTTATTACTGAATAATCATTTATGCTTAGTGGAAACTCAAATTTCGGAGATACTATATTCTTTGACTTGCCTGTATATTTAAATATCAAATGCAAAAACTAGGTTCAAGAAGAAAATGTATGCTCAAAGCATGACACACAATTACAGGAGACCAGGAAGGAGCATGCTATGCATGCTAGTGAGTGCTATTTGACACTCTTGTGCTTTTCCAGATGTGGCATGGCATATGGATTTCTCTGCGTTGTCGTCTAGTAGTGTCAAGGTATTTTGTTAAGTATTCTGTGACACACAAAAAGACATGGTATAACTTGCCTTTAGCCATGTAACAAGCATGTTGTGCATGTAAAATATGCACTCGTAATAGGTCAGGCAACAGTCTGGCATAAAGCTTTCTTGATTGTAGTTTGAGTTGGATGTCTTATTTTATACTTTGGAAAGATAATTGGTTTAAAAACATTCATTACTATAATGTGCCCTTAAAACTTCTTTAAGAGTCAGAATCACAAAATGAATGGGGTTATGTTTGAAGATCTGAAGTACGTCAGAAATCATGTAAAATTGAAATCAGCTAGAATTTTGGGCTTATTTTCTTTTGTTTTAGCTGTTAGGCTATCATAGGCAGGTGCCATTTCTTAGCAGCTGATCTCAGTGCCCAAGAAAGTGCCAAATTTAACTTGTATAGATACAGTCAATATGTTCTGCAGTTGATGCATGTGAAGTGCTTGTTACTTTTATAATTTACATTAACTGGTGTGACAGTTAACTGATTATTCCAAAAATGACACCAGAATATTGAAATGCTACCAAAATACTTTGAGGTAAGATTTATATGGATTTTAAAGGGTGCCATCTACTAGCTGTGTTAATCATTAGCAGTCAAAAAGAAAACTTAGATTCATAGAGTTGCCCACGGTACCCACCATCTGCAAGCCTTATCTTTATATGCTGTATCAACATGAGAACAATGAAATACCATAGTCCTTGCACCACTTACCTGAATAAGACTTGCATAAATCCCTGTAATATCGCTGAAGGTCATCGTCAAGTATCAGAGATTTGCACATATTTTAGATTCATCAGTAGAGATACCTAAGGAATATTAAACATCCAAACCCTTCAACAACAATTATCCTTATTAAATAAAATCTTTATCAGCTGTATCTTTAGTACAAAAAAATTACAAGCACCAAACCACATCTGTAGCATAAATCCATAGCAGTACCTGATTTCTTCAAGAGAATATTAATCAAGAAAAGTTTTAACTTTATCAACTGCACTAATGAAAAGGCATTTTCCATTACTTATTACACAAAGCTCAATGGGGTGAAGAAGAGGAAATCTTAAGCCTCTAGATTTTAGCTGTGTGCTATAGGTGTACTATTTCTCCAGCTTCACAATAGTTTTTGAAGTACCTTAGGTTTCAAATCAAGGGAAGTATATTGTATAAGAGATTTAAACAATAAAATTAACATCTGCCTGACTTTTCCATGTGGACATTGCTTGTCTTAAAACATGAATTAATATATTTATGAAACAAGTTAATTTTAGGTAATGATCATCATGTTGTTGATATTCATTAAGTCAAGGTATTTTTACAATGAAAATCTGAGGTAAGAGCAGTGCCCAATATTTAATTAGAATTATGTAAAGCGCAGTATGATGATTCAATTTTTATAAAAGCAGAACTCAAAAGGAAAAATGCATGCATGTTTGCAAACAGGATTTAGGCCTAACAGTTGAAACAGGGAGTGCATGCGGCCTGTCTGCTGAGAATGGTCCCTGGGATATGTTCCATGTCCAGCACTGGTTTGGGAGAGTGCTAACAGGATCCTAGTGTAGAATTGTGCCAAAGTGTAATTAAAAAAATTGATTGTATAAATGATAGTCTCCCAGTACCAGGAGATGTTCTGCAGCACTAATTTTTTTTTTTTTTAATGTGGCCTTTGCATCCCGGTTACTCTTGGACAGATTGCTGGTTGGAGCATGACTTCTAGGTTTGTTAGTGAGAGAATACATGCAAGGTTTTCTGAAAAGAAAAAGAGAACACATATGATTCATGAATTTCAAGAACTCCGGATGAGAGAACAGGACGACATAAAGGAGAAAAAGGTCAATCAGAGAATATGTATCTGGACCTACACAAGAAGTATATAAATTCTTTTATATGCTAACACAGTTTTGAGTACTAGCAGAAAAGAGTTCTGCTGGTGCAAGGGGAGACACTCTGCTAAGAAACTTTCTTGTCTTCATGCATTTCAGTAGCTTCATTTGCTTCAGAGTGCAGGTCCTGAAGACCAACTCCATTTTCTCTTGGTGATTAATTCCTCCACTGCTGATGTCAAATTATTTTCAGTTACATGGAATATTCAAAAAATGGGAAGACATTTTCATGCTCACAGAAGGTCTATGCCTATGAGTTTAGATACTACAGGGCAAGCCAGTTGAGTCATGTGTACTGACTTCCTCAAACAAGGCAAAAAGAAGGACTCAATCCTTGTGCATGAACCGCCAGTGCCAGAGTTATTATCCCTGAAAATATTACTCTGCTGTTTTCTCAAAGAGACATCAAAGGTCCACTGGGGATGGTTGCCCAGATACTGCAAAGTCTTGAAAGACCATTGAAATCAACAGGAGATTTAAAATCTCATAAAGTTTCTGAAGATCTGTGTGCTGCCACTTCCACTGATCTTTTGTATCAAATGTAAGACTTTCACAGCAATTTAAGAGCTGGCACTTTGGAGCTATACATATTTACTATCTTAGAATGTTTGTTTTGCTCCCGATGTCTTTCTTATTGGTATCTGAACTCTTTAGGTACTATTTTGTATTCCAAGAACTTCAATTCTCTTTTAATTCCTCAGTGGTCATATCCTCAACTGTGTTTATGTTTAGCTTTTTCTCTCCAGTGTAATTTCATCAGTGAATAAAATTTGGTTGATGTCAGCAGCGAGATGTGTTAACTGATTCAGCAACATATTTCTATTTTTCCATTTTTTGCCCCCTAAACCAATTTCTTTTTAATATTTAAAACAGAATAATCCATTGTGAACTGATCAGAACTTTGATCCTGATCTCATCCCTGGTCACTTTGGCATCAATTTAACATTATTCTTGCCTTACCAGGCAGACTAGGATAAAATCTGTCATGTTCATTCATCTTTGTTAAAAGATGAATGAATAAGACAGTCTTTAAAAGCTTTTTAAAGAGCAAGGTGCTCAAACTGCATTCTCAGTCTGCATTCTTTCCTGCTGTTTTATGGGATGCATTGAAAATGTGCTTTTCAGAGGTCAGATCATTTTTCCAGGTTTCAAAAGGGGATATAAGCCATAAATTAAAAGGCCTGTAGGATAATTTCAAGAACTAGTTGATTCCAGCTACAGACACCTTATTCCCTTGAAAATTATGACTCATCAAAAGCAAAAATTTTATCTCATTTCTAGAACTCCAGCTAGCTTAACTCATCCATTTGTGGATTTGACTTAGCCATTTATAATAAAATAAAATAACATAAAACCCCAACTCTTCTTGGTTCTGTTAACTCAGGAAAGACAAGTGCAACCTGCTGGAATAGAATATACTTAGAGGAGATCTTTCCTGATTTTAACTATCTGTAGAGGCTTTGTGACATACCTTCATCTTTTATTCGTGTGTAAATTAGCAGCTAACAGATAGATGTATGACATCTTCTAATTAGCTGCCTACTGTCATTTTTATGTGAGGAAAAAAAAAAGAATCTAAAGAATTCCTTGGAAGCATTGTGAAAAATACACAATAGCAAGGAAGAATACTCAGCATGGTCAAACAAGCATGTCCAGCACGATGGGAAAAGTGCTCATGGAAATACTAGGTCTTGAAAATTGCCTGACTTTCCTGGGGGAACTACGTCTTTGGTAGTATTCTCCTCAGGTGAAGAAAAGGCACTAAGGGATATGTGCGTCATACTCGTATCTTCTTAATAAGTGCCAGTCTGAGTATATTTTTCTAAACTTATGGCAAAGGATCTGGAGCTTCGGTTGTTAAAATTAAATTAACAGAAGCAGACAGGTTAGGTTTAAAATTACGTCTTTGTGGACATTAAGTGATGTTAGAGAAGCAGTGAGATTATGCTAAGTAACATTGTCTTGGTCCTGTCACCTCCTTTTTCCTCTACTACACAAGCTGTTTTTTGAGCAGACAATCTTGTACAATATATATAGTATGGGGATTTGAATTACAGTGTAATGAAAGATTACATTTGGCACTTGGATTAAGGCCTTTACTTCCAATTCTCCTTTGGTTTGCTGTAAAAAACTAATAAGTATGTGTCAGATCCTTTTCTCTTTTACAGAGGTTTGTGACAGGGATAAACCATATTCTCCTATTATTCTTGTTAGCTGAAGGCTCAGTGATCAGGTGCTGTAGTTTCCCTCATTTATTCAGCACTGTATTACCTTCAGTTGTGTCTTGATTGATTTGAAGTTACTTTAACATTTGTACTCCACAGAGAAGATTAGAACATTTCCTTCTGACTTTCTAAGACTTTCTTTTGAGTATGACAGTACAGCCATGGCATTCTGGAAGAATCTGGAAGAAAAGTCAACTACTAACTCATTAAACAGGATGGGATTTTGAGCAACCTGGTCCAGTGGAAGATGTCACTGTCCATGGCAGGGGGGTTGGAACTAGATGATCTTTAAGGTCCCTTCCAACCCAAACCGCTCTATGATTCTACAGTTCTATGACTTAGGTAGAAAGTAGATATCAGAAAGCAGTACCTGGGAACTCATGGTCAGCTGTTACCTGAGAGTTGCGATATATAAACTTTACATATACACAGTTTTATTATTTTTGAACTGAACAGACACTGAGGCCATTCATTTGTGGGTATTTAAGAGCACCTTGACCTGGCTTATTAGCTAAGTACCACCTGAATAGAATTTAGGGAAGGTAACAAAGTTAGGTTTCAATAAGCATTAGTCATCTATAGTGCAGTCAGCTTCTGAACTAATAATGACAGATCCTGTACATGATGACTGGAATAATGCGGGCTATTCTAAAGTGGGATTAATCTCATTTTAACTAAACTAAACCAACATAGTTCATATGAATCATGCCACAAGTGTCTCCTTCTTTCCACTAACTGTACAGGGAATCAAATCAAATGTCTCAGATGATGATATCAGAAGCTTGTTAAGATGAAACCCATCTTTTCAGATTCTTCCCTCTAGCTCCCTGGGGAATAAACATTAGGTGCATTCTCAGAGCATGCATAGCAGACTGAAAAGGCTGGCTGTTGCATAAATGCAGCTAAGGCTGCCAGTTGCTTTAGAAGAAAGGTCTAGTTAGTGTCTTTTGTGTCACATTTCATAACAGCCTAGTAGCCATGGTAACCAACAGTGGACATTCAGTTGGTTGAGGTGGGTCCAGTGATGCCGTCCTCCTAATGTACGGTGTAATGCAAGACCATTAAGCAAGGAAGAAATGGAGACAGAGGACAGCAAGACTGTCTCATGCCGCTGGGAGGGATACTTACAGCAGTTCTGGTATAAGATCTCTCCCTCTTTTGACACCTGATGTACGATGTGCCCAGTGGTGAATGACTTAAAATTTTCATGGCTGATGGATTTAATTTTAAATCCATAATTAATTATTTTAAGGACTAAGCTTGCCACTTCATCAGTTCTATGTATGCTAAAACAATTGTTTTGCACTACTGAAAACTGTAATTGCTCTATTCCTATTATTACTATTAAGCTCATAAAGGTATTTCAAACCACTGATGGCATATAGTGAATCACATCTGCTCTTTGTTGTATGATGAAAAATTATTGTTTCCTACTAGAAGCTAAAGCAGAGTGAAAATGTGAATAATTAAGATTGAATGACATGACGTTACAGCTTTGGGCTGTCCCACTTGCAGTTAGGAAAGAATTGATGAACTAGTTTAACCTCTTGATGTATGATATCATCACACATCTTTTTGTTTTCTTCTGCTACTGTACATTAGTGGAACATTGCTCTGCTCTTTTTTCCCCTCAGTAATTACATACTGAAAGTAGCATAGCATATAATAACTACTATCATAATACAAACACAGTCTCCTAAAGTCTTTTTTGTTATCTTGTTACTGATATATAAGTTAGTCATTTTGACAAAGAAGTAAATCCCTTAAATGGTTTTAAACTTTCCAAATCAATAGATTTTCAGAGACAATGGACGATTGTTGATCCATGGTTCCATCTGAAGAAAGCCCATGCAAAATAAACCAAAAAAACAACAGAGATGCTTTAAAGGACAGACAAACCCTTACATACATTGGTTTTGATTTGCCAGTTTAGTTGTTGTTAGCAGTGTGATTCTTCAAGTAGTAGCAGGTTAAAATGGCATACACAGTACTATAAGGTACCTATGGATAGGTCAGCATCGACGGATATAAACTGGTGTCATTCTTTACATCTAGTGGATTGAAAACTCCTCTGCTTTATTGCCTGTCTTTGAGTACTCTGTTACATGTAATGTTTTCTGCTTTTTCAAACCCTAATTCTGGGTTTGGTTAAAGCTTCTGCATGCCAACTGTGGTGGCAGGTAGATGGATGTCACAAGCTGTTATTCCTCAGCAATGTCTCTCCTATAAAATAAACTCAATAAGGCTGATCTCAATTTTAGATATCCACATCACAGACATCTACCTTTGAGTCCATCACTACTCACAGGACACATTGGTGTTTGACTTACTTTAGATGTCTTTCAGTAGGATGATTTGCACACTTAAAGTGCTTGTTTCTGTCTGTAGACTATGTGGGCTTAGGAGCTTCAGTGAGGACTTCTGCTTTGTAAAAATTTGCTTTTATATTGGTGAAGCTTCCTCACTGAGTTATTACTTAGACTATTCTGGGTGGCTTGGGAGGCTCACAGGGGACTACTGCCAGGAACTGATAGCCCAGAAACTGAATACCTAAATAGCATTGACAGGAAGGAGAAGTGAAGGCTGGGTTAAACATTGAGCCTAGTCAAGAACTGTGGCAGAAATTTAAAAAAAAAAAAAAATCAGCTTGTTTTTTCCTCTACCAAGACCACTTCAGGGCTTTTGTCCAGCTGCGTTACATCTGTACCAGTAAATAAAGCCATTTCAGGAAAATACTCCTAAGTACAGAAACTTGTCTGTCTCAGTGTATTAATGAAGAGGTCTTGCTATAGTTTTGGCCTGTGCTGACTGTTTTAGATAAGGAGAGTCACAAGCCATGGACCCAAACTACAAAAATATTTGGATACGGTTACCCTATTTTGGATAATAAGCAAATTTAATGATGTGGCTGCAGACCATTTCATGCCAGTTGCCCTCAATGACAGAGAATATTTCTGATCATATTTAATTTACTAGGATTGATGTAGCTAGAGTGGGTACATATATTAATTCCTGATAAAGTTAAATTAACTGCATTTTTTGAAACTTTCCAGAAAGTTAACTCCAACTCTTCTGTACTGTAGAAGCATTCTGTATTTACTGTCATTAGAATGATGGCATATTTGATTATTCTTCTCATTTGTCTGTCCTTTGGCTGTTACCCAAACTGCCGATACCTAGCTTTTCCTTTGCACCGGGAGAAGAAAAAATGCATCTCAAAATGAGCACTGATTTGTAATTAAAGTAATGTCCATTGATAGGAAAAGATGTTTGAATAGAAACCAGTCATGTTGTTCTGGCCACACTGAGTTTCTCATGTGTTACAGCACAAGCTGCTTTTTCTGTTACTCCTCATCATTCTTTTGCATGGGTTGGTTTCTGGTTTTTACCTTCATGTTTAACCCTTAGAGTTTCCCTTCATCAAAAAGGGAAATGCAGTCCTTTGCAACCACAAATCTGTCAAAATTCTTTACCACTGTCCCTACAAAAATGTAATCTCTGGGAGATTATTTCAACAAAAACTTAAAAAGAAGTTTCAGAGAAGTTGGCAATATCCAATCACAAATAAGATTCAATGTCATGTTCCATACTTACATAACATAAAAATCTCTCAAGTACCTCATTTGTGAGAGATGGAGCTTCTATGAGCAATTATCAATGACCCTTTCTTGAATACACCAATCAAATCTGCATTTCTCAGGACAAAAAAGTACATTTTTTTAACAGTAAAAAGAAAAAGGAAGTAGTCTCAGAATAGAAAACCATAATGAGTGTCAGTAGTTCTCCCAGTGGGAATTATCTGTGATTATGTCAACCTTCTTCAGACCAATTCAAACTCTGAGAGAGGGAAAGAGACCCACAGAACTAGGAGCAGAATTTTTCCAGTCCATTTCTTAAAAATAAAAATATCGGTCTGACAACTGAGGTAAGGTTTCAGAATCTGACCTAGGAGTGGCAGACAGCTCTTTCTAATGTCTAATTTTAGACAATGACATATCTGCCAGGACAAAACAGAGGTGGGTGAAGCATTTAAGAGATAGTATTGAAAAAGATGAACCAGTTACGTGACTGAAACAAACTGTTTTTATTCTGCTTAAGAATTTAGTCCCATTATTTAGATTCTTGCAGTTTTTCACTTTTTCTCTGCTTTTCTTCACCTAAATGGCACAGTAATAAGAACAGAACTTAATCCTTATTGTGAGTTCCCATGTAATTTGGAAGCATCCTTATAATTAGGGATTTTTTTTTTTTTTCAGAGATTTCATACTGCCAGAATGAATGCTACAAATCCCAGCACTGGCCACACTTGCACTTTCTATGTTACATGCACACAGGTTAAAATACAGGCCCAGTCCTTGGACCAAGGATCAGAACTTGTGACTCTCCTTGCAGCTTAGTGCACTAATAATAGACTGAAGTGTGTTAGTCCCTCTTTATAGTTCAGTTAATCATGATTGATTTATTTATTTATTTAAAGATGAACAGCTTCAATTATCAGAGCATAAAATTAATTTCCTCACTGCAAACAGTTTATGCATTTGTGGAAAGGCAAAATATAACAGTATGGACTCTACCAAGCCAAAAAGGGTACATAACCAGTCATGCATTTTTTTAACTTGTTTTGTGTAAAGGAAGAGTTACCATGACTCTTTCTTCCATCTGCCTTTTGTTTGTCTTTTGCTTCTATCTGTCTACTTGTTTTTAAACAGAATGACCAAAGCAAGTATTCCAAAATGCTAATTATGAGCAGAGAGGAGTCCTCTCCAGACCCTCTCTTGGTCACTGAGACCAAGGAATGGACTGGATTTGAATATACACGTCTCATGTTGTTTAAAACCAGTCAGTTTTCTAACTCTGCATTACAGGTCATGGGTTTTTGGTTATCCCATTTTGAGGTGTGGAATTCTTCCCTTGCAATTCTTAAGAAAGTTAGATGTGACAATATTCATTACCTTGTTGCCTGCCTCTTGCTTTGTATCACTATGTAACATTTTTCTCTATTAACTGCAGTCATAGAGGTAGTAGAGTCAGAGTACTGATGTTTGAGTACAATTACATGTTTGTTATTTTAACAGTAAAAGAATTCAGGCCTGATTTTGATTATCTTCATTTAATTTAACATTAATTATTTTTTCATTGACTAAAATTGTAAGAAGGTAGAGGTTTGTTGCATCAATCAGGACAACTTTGACCTTTTTTCATTTTTAAGAAAAACTGACTGCTGTGAGCTAGAATCCCTCCATCCTGCTGTTTCTGTAGGCAAGTGGGAACTTGTGCTTAGAAGGGAACCAGTGTAACAGTTCTGGGCTTTGTCTCAGTTTGGAGTCACTGCTGAGATAGTGAAGATAATCAGATTACAGGATGTGATCACTAGTGTGAGAGCAATTTATACAGACAAGATCAGCCTTTTTGCAGCCCAGCTCTCACCCATGCTGCTAGTGGGATAGCTGTGACAATGCAGAACTCAGCAAAGGAATGCAGAACACAAATGATATATGGGACAAGTAGTTGGTATCCTTTGAACTGTATGGCCACAGCTAGACGTTAATACTGAAGGTAGCAAGTATAATTCCAGATTAAATACATCTATATAATGCACAGCCACATTTGTGCTTAAATTGTAGACAGTTTCTATTCAGAATATGAATACTTATCACAGTACTCATATATTCAGTTCTCAGTCTTAATGCACACAAATATAATATGAATGCCTAACTCTGTCACTACTTTTTCCAGGTTTATGTCATCTTAACTGCCCTCAGTCTGTTCCCCAATCTTAAAGAAATAAACTAGTATGTTAGTGTTGATTAGGATCATTGAAGAGTTTTATCTATCACCTACTTGAAGCACCAGAAAGATTATATTCAGTACTGCTTCTTATCTCATTGCTTCTGTGAGTCTGGCAATGAGCAAATGTTCCAGATAGTCAGTACCCTGTCAGTTTGGGTAAACCCTTCACCTTTATTATGCCTTGTCTCTCAGTAGAATTGAACAGATTGATATCTCCCAAGATAGAACACAAGAACAAAGGTGGAGATCCTTTGCAATGAAAACAATAGAAAGTAGATTTGAAGAACTGTTAAAATTTCTGATAATAATGAGAATGGACAATGAAGGGTACAAAGAATGGCAGCTAGGCAGAGAAGAAATCATGAATATAATATGAAAAGATGAAATACAGGGAATTTTAGATTACTGTCACTGAAGAAAAAAGAACATGTATAAGAATGAATGAAAAGGAAAGAAAAAAATTGAGGATCAGCAACCACTCTTGATGTGAAAGAAAATGTTCATCTGGAGATTTGTTGAGTCTCTGAAAGGCAGAAATGTCATAGGTGGTGCACACTGAACAAATGATAGGAACACAAAAGTGTAAAGCACTCTCGTCTGCAGGGAATTGAAGCAATAGTCACAGAAAGGCAAATAAGCCTCGTTTTTATACTATCGTAGCAGTGCATGGGATTTCACAGCCTTGGAGAAGACTGCCCACAAGTAGGACTGGTTATAGTGGAAAGACCAATGAGTTGATTAACTTAATACATTTTTTGCTAGTTTAAGTAAAATTAAACCACTGGGTTTATTAATTATTCTAACTTATATCCTGGGAGAGTTTTTAGAAGACAAACCGTGGATTTAAGGAACAGTGACTGGCATATAAAATGAAGCTAAAGCAGTTTAGGTAGGATACAGATCAAAACATATTGGTTATGTGTCTCTGCTAATCCACTCTAGCATTTCAGCTGAAGCACTTCAGTGAGGTTAATTTAATCCTTTTTAGGCTTCCTTCCATCACAATATCTGATCTCCTTTCCCAAGGTTATATTTTCAACTCCAAGTTCCTCTGTGAACTGGGGAACTGGATAGAGAGCTTTAATGTCTCTGGATTCTCATGTTCATGTCTGAGCATCCAGTCATGCTTCTAGAGGCTCCAAAGATAATTAATTTTTGTGTGTATATATGTACAAACACCATTCCATGGTCTCATAAAGGGCTGGATCAATACTTTTATATTATCTTGGGTAGTGTAGTTAAGACATCTACTATTTTCTCAAGGTGTTGTTTAACACAAGCTCTTCATAAATACTATTCATACTTGGGTTGAGTTGGAAGAGACCTTAAAGATTGCCTGGTTCCAACCCACTGCCATGGGCGGGGACACCTTCCACTTAGACCAGCTTGCTCAAAACCCCTTCCAATCTGGCCTTAAAAACTTCCAGGGATGGGGCATCCACAGCTTCTCTAGGTAACCTGTTTCCGCATCTCACCACACTCACAGTAAAGAACTTCTACCTCCTATCTAACATGAATATTGTGTAATCCAGCCCTTTAAATGAGTAAGGCAGAAGGAATGAAGGATAGGACAAGGGGATAATGTGCATTCTGCCCTAATAACTTATGAACTCTTGTCCTGTTTTAACCAGATTTTACAGAAAAAGTAAAGATTCTTTTAGTGTGGGGTGTTTTGTGTGTGTGTGTGGTTGGTTGATTTGGGTTTGGTTGGGGTTTTTTTCACTTAACAGCTGGGTTGAGGAAATAGTCTCTACTTCATTTGTCCCGGAGGGAAACTCTTCAGGGTTGTAACTTCTCTTAATATATATTTAGCATAGAGAGGCACTGTAACTATCCTAATCTATGGGAAAATAATTAATAAAAGATTGCGTGCTCATAAGCATCAGAAATTCTACGCTTTGATCAAAATTTCTTTCCTGAAAAAGTCTTAAGAATTCTAACGAAGATCAGGTTTAGGCCCTAGATTTGTAGTACAAGTTAAAAATCCAAAGAAAATTGAGACACAAATTCGTTAATGGCCAAGCTTCATTAGTTCTTCTGTTTATGAAGTTACTTCTTGTCTCAATGAAGCAGCTGGTGATGGGTTAGATTGCATTATCACATTCTACTCTATATTAGGAAAGCTGTGAGAAGTTCAATTCTCAGAAGGCTGTAATGGATCATAATCTTCCTGACAATATTTTTAGTATTTTAAAAATATCCAGCACAGATCTAACTCTCTGCTCATTGAAAAAAAAATAATACATTAATAACACTTTCATGAACTAGTTCATTCTCATTCCTTATCACTTATTAGCTCATGCTAGGACCATAGTTTGAATTTGGACCAGTAGTGAATTAAACTAATTTCCATCTGACACAAAAAATTTTTGCTAGCTTTGATAGACTATGCCTTCTTTTCAGAAAAAGGGAGCATAAATCCACCTGCTGCCATGGGATCTTTACCCATTGTGACAGCAGGAAGTCCAAAAGGGAACATGGGCTACAACTACAATATTAAAACCATTAGTCTCAAGGAGTGATTCCTGACTTCTGTGCCAAGTGATACTCAGTGATGTATCCACTCTGTCCACGTCACCTTTTCCTGAGCAGATTAGTGCACCCTTCATAGGAAGCACTTTATCCTTGGCTTCTTTGAACCCAAGATAAAACTTCCATGTGTTTGTGTGTGTGTGTGTGTACATATGCATGAGTGATTGACAGAAAGCATAGTGGCCGTGCTTCAGCTTGTAGATTGTTTTTTTCATGCCATGAAACTGATGCAAGTTATGCATACCTTATGATATGGCACATAAAGTATGAGATTATTTGGAGGGCATAGTGCCAGAGGAATTTTTGATGGGGAGAAATTTAAAGTTTATTCCATTGTACTTTCTGGAAGCTGTTCCTGGAGCAAAGCAGTCTCTCAGAAACCACTCTGAATAATTTCCTGAAAGGAACTACCTGATTTGGTAAGTGGTGATTGAATGAATTAACATTTGTACAGTGAGGATGACAGGAAAGTAGGGGACCAGTATCTAATTTTGGCAGTGCAGGAACATTTGTTGCCTCTTAGTAAAGCAGGGACAGAAAGGCACGCCTCTGCCTATGTTACTTAGATCCACAAGGCAAAACAGAGATCTTACCCAGATCCACAATGAAAACTATTACTGGCATGTGCTGTTCCCTTCCCTGTGCCTGAACACTGAATTGTAAGAGTCAGCATTGCCAGGAGGATGCTTATATTGGAAGAATAAGAATGACTGAAAGCTACTCTTTGAACTAATGCACTGACCCAGTTTTTCTTACTAGGATGGATACAATCAAAACTCCATGGTTTTTACATCTTACTACTCAGCATTTCTAATAACATATTTTTGTGTGTGTGTTTGTTTGTTTGCTTGTTTAGATTTTTCTTTGTTTGTTTTTCTTATTAACAAAGATTTAAGAAATATATAATTTTAAGCAGAATTAATAGGTGCATTCCAATCAGTTAGATGGGTATACTTGCCTCTTTTCGTAGTCACTTTAAACTGAAGTTCTTGAACATTTATTTTTGGGTAACCATTTCAAAATTAAAATAAATTCAGTCTCATTTTAAATGCCTTGCCATTTAATTTTCCTCATTAAAAACAGTAATTAATATTTAGCTGTTAAGTGGACTGCTCATACTTACTTATACTTACATATTTGGGGGGTAAAAAGCTATAAAACTATACAGAAACAAAATGGTTGTCATGTTATTACCCATAACCACTCCAAAGGCCAAGAGCAGGATGCACAGAACAGATACGAGTATGACTTAAAAACCCTTTACATTTAGGTTAATTAAAAAAAAAAAAAAAAGGAATGAGAAAAAAGAATGGAGAGGAAGGGCATTTGAACTTAATTCCTCATAAAGATCATACCTATTAGAAACAGTTTCTGGATAGACTTATATGATCTTCTATTAAAAGAATAAAAGCCACTTTGCTTGTGATTATTTCCAGCAGATTTGTGTATATCCATGTATTTAAGGAGTTACTTTACTCTTTTACCACATCAGCTTGTTGGTTCTGTGTTTACTGTTTGAACAGCAAAAATTCCCAGTCTCTGATGAGACTCAAGGCTTAGTTATGCTCAGTGCTCCGAACACAGAGCAGCGTCCTTAGTCCCACTGGTATAGGATATGGCAGGAATTAATGCTGCCTGGAATAAGAGCTGTTAGTTTCATATGTTAAGACAGTTGTTCTAAAAAAAAACAGTATATCAGAAAGGGGATGTTATGGGACGATCCCAACTCTTATGTTGAATCATAGCCTTATTTGAGACACACGACTAACACATTGCCTTGGGTAAAATATCCAGCTGAGTGGAATCTAATAAATCTTCCGATTCGGCTTATTATTTTTCTCCCTGAAGTTACTGTTAGTACTTAAGAGAGAATAAAAAAATAAAAAAAAGAGGGGAAGAAAAAAATGCCTGTATTTTTCAGCCTACTTGGTAGCCTACTGATTTTGAATACCCTGCTGTGCTCCCCTGCTTATCTTCTATCCTACTTCAGCAGTTTTAACAAGTGTATGTGGATCATTGGTTTGGCTGCTTTCCATGTGTTCAGGTCATGCTTAAGAAGGTGCTTTCCTATCTACAACATTTTGTTTTCTAATACAGAAACAGGATTATACTTTCCATTAAAAAGCAACTTTGGCCTTAGAAAGATTCACCTAGAAAGCAACATAAAAGAACTTTACTGGCTGGCCTTCAATTACCAAAGGATGCAAACCCATAGTTAAAGATAAAACCTGTGAAACCTGAGATCAGCAGTGCTCTCTCTGAGTAGTCTTAAGGCAATGACAAAGCTTAAGTATGGCTTTGATTTTTAGCTGTGCTGTCTAGTTTGTTTCAGTCAGCAAAGTAATATTATTTTCATTAAATATTTAGTTTGAATTTTCCATGTTTAACTGCAATTTTATCTTGATAAAAAATCTTGTGTGCTTGGGGACATTATGATTGCACTATCATTTTGTGCTAAATCTGCCTGTTGCCTCTCTCAAACTTTTTCTTTCTTCCTTTTTCTGTCTTCTTTCTCCTTTCTTTGTTTCTTTTCCTTTCCCTTTCCCTTCATCTTTCCTTTCTTTCTTCTTTTACTCCTCCCCTCGCTCTTTGACTCAGCACCTCTCTTTCTTACCCCTGTTTTTCTTCTCACTCCCTCATTCTCTCCCTCCTCCTTCGTTTGCTTCCCACCTCTCTTCCCAGTTAATAGGCCTATGTATGTCCAAAGACTGTTTGATGTAAAGTATTTAAAAAATGCATAATTTAGGAAGGCTTGTTCCCCTTTCATTTCCTATTTTATTTTCTTCTTACGTCCAATGAAGCTACCTGACCCCTGGCTCAGTAGTTATTGATAAAGACTGTTTGAAGGTAAGAAAGGTAAGGAGAAAATCCTCAAGAAAACACTTTATGTTGAGTCTCAATGCCAACATTTCTTTGTTATGCAGGAAAAACATGAGAAAAAGACTGGAGCCCAACAGGATATGAGGGCTAAACTATTTTATTTATTAGAGCTTGAATTTCTTTCCTCATGACCTGCTAATTTGTTCTGTCTCTAGCAACAGCAGTAATTCAGGGAAGACAGCAGATACATAGGTGATTTTTATTAGTCACTTGGTGAATATGCGAATGGCTGTGCCTGTCAAAGGCTCCTTTTCATTCATACTAACAATAATTTCTTCTGCATTAAGCAGTCCATTTGTATAAATGGAGGTCATTAAAGCTCCTGTGAGAGCCTAGTGGAGTAGATTTGGATGAGTTCCACTTGGATATGTTGCTATTCCCCATGTCAGATGTGGAATATTATTTCTGAAAATGTTTACAACACTGAATATAAGAAGGATGGTATTTTCATACTTTCTCCAAGGTTTTACACAACTCTAATAAGGATTTATTTTATATAATGTATTTCATAATCATTAAAGAAAAAAATAAATTCACCCTATTTTTATCTTCCCAGAATTCTCACATGAAATTCAGTGCAATGTTTGTAGGAAGTTCCTTACTCAGCCAGAGGTTGGAAGAAGAAAAAAAGATATTTTAGGTTATTCTTACGTATTCCTATTTCAGGTCTGGAAAGACCTCCAATATAATTCATATGTTTTTGAAGTACCTAGCTTATCACAAAGTCCTCAGTTTTTGAGGGATTATATCTTAGGTTCTGTAACTTGGAAATGCTTCCCAGTTGGATATTGATCATTCTGAGTGGTATAAAATATCCTAGATCTCTGTTCTGGCATAGAGTGTTTGGAGTAACACCACCCATGATAATATTTTGGGTGTGAATGACAGTAAATTTGACCAAGGATTTAACTGGGAACTAAAAAAAAAACCATTTTTGATGTGTCTGAAATCTTCCCTGATAGAAGATCTATAATAAATACATGTGTTTGAATTACTTTTAGCAATGTTTTCTGTCTTTAATATGTAATGACACCAATGCCCAATTTATTGTCCTGGAAAGCTCATGTATGAAAACATGGTTATTCATGTTCACATTGGTAGTGCCAAAAGACAATGGCGGTGCCAAAGAACTTGCCATCTAAGTAAAAAACTAGACACAGAATGGGAATAACAAATACAGACGTCTCATACTCCTTTAAAACTGTGCTTTATGGGCTGCTGCAGATGACTTGTTAATTAAGGCTCTCTATACTTCAGAGAGAGTCTCTAGCGTAATATTGAGTCTTCTAATCTCGACATTTCATTTGTCTTCCCCTACACCTACTGATGTCTCCTTCCTTTTTCTACATTCTCGTCCTCGAAGAGGTATAGGATAAAACCCACTTTTATCTATGCTATTGACAAGCAGAATGACTCAGCAGTCAAAGAGCAACTGACTTTCAATAAGACTTAAGCTCATGTCTTTAAATAAATCCTTCTTGGCTATTCTTTAGTCTCATGCTGCTTGATAAGTGTGCCTTAATATCTTATTTGGGGCTGGATAAATTGAATTCAGAAATAGAGGTTTACTAGTGAAATGTGATTTTTTGAAATTATGGAGGAGATGTTTTACTGTCCAGGAAAGTGAATCAAAATTACTATTTTTAAATGTAAGAGAGTAGCTCATGAAATTGCTTTTAGGAGCTACCTAATTACACAACTGCCCATGTTTGATGGTTTATTCAATTTACAACAAAAACTTACTTTGGATTATGTTGATATTTGAGCACAATATATTTGTTTAAATTACTTATTGTTAATTAATTATTATTATTTAAATACAATGATACCTCAATGGTATTAAATTATCACTCTCCCATACATTTCCCAGACTTGTTTAGGAGTTACAAGAGGCTGGGCAACTTTCTCAACAGGCAGTCTGGAGTCAAACATCCTCTTTTGGGTGACTGAAGATTTTAGCTAATATTCCTGTGCTTATTCAACTCAGTGCCAGAGAACAGAGCTGGGCTCATTTAGTTGGCTAATAGAGGTATGACCCAAGTCAAATAACCTGTGGTTTTCATGCATATGCAGAGATTCATGGTTAGGTGTAATTAGATGTTTAGCTTCCTTCTAAGGTCTACTTGCCTAATTTCCTGCAGCAGGTCTGATGGACAAAGAACAGGCTTGGCATACAAAGACAACACAGCAGTCCAGTTTTTCAAAATACAGCTGGAGCATCTGCTTACTTCTGCCTAATTTCTGCATAGTAAAGAATTGGCTGAAGCAGTCACCACTGGGCAAGATACATGTTCTGGACCTTCTAAAGTTTGTATTTCCACTCCACTAAATATTTCCAAGTATGTGTGAGAAATATCTGAATGAATTTGCTGAGGACAAGCTATTGTGAATGTAGGAATGATTGTTAGGGTCCAGAAAAAATACTAAAGTCCATGGTTTGGAGGAAAGTATAACCCAAATTTAATGAGGAACACTGAATAAGGTGTTTGTATCCCACAAAAGGGCATATATTCAAACATATCTTGTCATAAATGATTGTTCCTGGGAATCATCTTGATCAGCATAACCGTAAGCTGTGCCTTTCTCTTAGAACTGACTACGACAAGCCTAAGTACCTAATTCTAACATGTTACGTGACCCAGTGGAGGTGAAGCTTTTAGTTTTCAGTGCATTACAGTGGTCTGATTCCGGGAAAATTTCATTTGGTCATCTTGGCCAGTCAGCTTAGCATCTCTGTAAAGTCAACAGAGAGAAATAATTACTTTCAAGGTGCATTTATCTTAGCTTGTCTGCATTTTCTTAGAGGATTCACAGCTCAGAAATTACAGTTTTCTTTACTACTTCTAAGGGAAATCTAGCTTAGATTTAACTATTTAAGTATTACGTATTTTCAATTATGCCAATCCCTTTCTCTGAATATGACTACAGATGTCTAAAAATGTGACCCTAAAATGTAAATAAGAAAATTAATTTCTTGAGTCTTCTGTGTCTCTTAGGAAGATACAGGTTATGAACATATTGGATAAGTTGACACATTCGTTTCCTGCAACTATGGGTATTCCTTCAGCCTTCAAAAAGGTTCAGATGCTTTAATTACTCATAATCAAACAACTAAGAAGTGGAAATTCCTGTTAGATTAAGTTGCTTAAATTTCGGAAGATCTGAGGTTGTTTTGTGAACTGCAAGTTGGTTTCCTAAGACTGTGTAATACCTTACTTTAGCTTAGTAATAGCTTATTTGTTTGCAAACACCTGTGATTTCATAATTTGCATCATGTTCATTAATAGGGCTTCAGTTGCTTAAAGGCACTCTTAATGCACTCTAGAACATGTAGAAAACCAGCACAAAATAATAATGTATTTTATAGCAATTTGCTTCTTGCATTTTTTTTACTACTAGATCAGAGAGAAAAACTTTCTAATCTCCCCATTCCTATTGCTTTGTTCTTTGGTGGTATTAAAAGCTGCAGATCATGACAACAGAATAAATTCTGTTGGGTAAAAAAGACAGTGACAATTTATTTGCAGAGGAGGCTCTTTAAAGTCATCTAAAAATCAGGTTTGTGTATCAGAGCTTGGAACTGTAAACATGATGCTTACTTCAAAAAATTGCAACGAATATTTAGTATAATAACCAACACAGGACAACATTAATATAAATTAAATGATTAACTGAAATTTCTTAACAATAGTTTGGCTTCTACTTGTTGAACAACAGAAAATTGCCTGTAGAAGTATAGAGAAGTGAGAGAAACACAGCAGGGTTCCCAAAGGTGAGAGCTTTTCCTCTCATTACCACTTTGACCCATTCTTTACAATTATGCTTTGTCCAAAGAGTTGGCATGTAAGCCTATCTGTTTTGATAGCCTTATTTCAAACTTGAGTTACTGGTGATGTTACTAGCCAAATCTCTCAAGCCCTATGGAGTGATAAGACTAATAGGAGAAAATGATGAATGAGTGTAGAGGCAAAGCTCTAGACTAATTATAATTTAAAAAAAAAAAAACTGTGAAAGGAAAGTAGTTCTTTGCCATCAGGGAAGAAAAGAAATATGAACATCTTTGGATCATGCAGCTCAAATGACTTAGGGCAATTCATAACCAACTAAAATAGAACATACTGTCAGCAAACAGAAGAAGTACAAGGTATGATAACTGAAAACAGGTTTGTCAATGTATCTTCCACAATTTAGTAGGATAATACAAATGAATGTGTTAAACTGTATAGTATTCAGAAATATGGGTAAAGCGAAACTGGGAATATGCTACTACTGTAAAGTAATCCTGCAAAGAAATGTAGGTCTCTTTTAAGTGAAATTGTGCTTACCAGGTCAACTTCCTACCCTTTTTGTTTTAGAGATTTGAGAACAAATGCTTGACATGAAAAACCACAAAGGAAGGGCCCTACATGTCTTTGTGTTTTATCTTTATGGAATCACAGCATTTTCATTGCCTAGTGCTCCTTTGATCATGTCATAATGTTCAGTCATCAAATGTCCATGGATAATGTCATCCCTTCTGAATTTTTTTGACATGGTATGGGTTTTTGCATAGGTATGCTTGTTTGTTCAGTGAGGGATTTCATAAGTTTAACTGGATCAGTGGTTTTCCAGGGGTCCTCCAGAGAATATCCTGATGCTGCTGACCAAAAAAAGGCCTATATTCCAATTCAGTTTTGATCAAAACTCTTGGTGCCAGGAAACATGGTCTGTTAGATGGGTCTAACACTGTGGAATTGGTCCATGGTGGACCACCCCGATCATCTAGAATGAGTGTGCGTGGCAAAGAGCCAACAAGGCCACTCCTCCTGGTGCAGACTGGCCCCCTGCATCAGAATGAGTGTGTGGGGAAAAAAAAAAGAGCCAACAAGGCTACTCCTTCTGACACAGGCTGTCCCCTTGCGTCAGGTTGAGTCTGCGCTTTTTGATACATAAAAGCCCAGGGTTCAAGAGAGATCGAGGTGGCGGATCCAACTACCATTAAGGTCAACGTTACCTCCACGAGGACGCCTGCTAAAGTAGTGCCTACCACGCCATTTCTTCACGATGCACCTCAGAGCTGGCCTCTTGGTCATTGAACAAATGTGTGGGTTGGTAAGAATCTATGCCTAACCTATTTTTTTGGTAGCCTTTAGTTATCTCTCTTTCTAGCTTGGTATATCTCTGGATTTTATGTCTATTTTTGGTCTTGTAATAAGCTTTTTAGCAGTTTGGGGTGTGTGTGTGTGGCTTACATTCTTCTCCACTGGAATCCTTCGATCCCTGGAACACATGAAGTCAGTTGTCTTCTAAACGTAAACAAGCACAGATGAAATCTAGGGTTGAACCTCGTACAAAGACATAGAATAAAGTTAAAATTCATGACCTGCACAACGACACCCTTTAAAAGAGAAGAAGTATTATGTCTTATGAACTGTCTTATTTCTAACATCAATATTTATCCACTTAAAGATGCTTCACAATACTGCTTGGATAAAGCATACTTCATCTCTTATCCAAAGCTGAGTTTGTAGTATTGTTGTAAGCTGGTAAAGCTTTCCCTTTTTTTTAAGTCCAAAAGTCACTGCACTTCACCAGCAGAAAAAAATATCTTCTTATGGTACTGAAAAAAATATCTTCTTATGGTACTAAAAAAAATACCTGAAACATGAAATAACTAGTCCTGATTCAGTGATAGATTTAGAATACCTAATTTAAGGCTACCAGATTTAAGACTACCGCATCTAATGAAACCTTAAGACTAGTAAAAGGTTGTGTATATGTAGGATGCACACGTACTGGGAAAGCATCCTTGTTGAACACAGAGCCACTGTAGGATTTAGATATTAATAGTATGATGCAAATATCGGCAGCTTGGATTTAGTCTGGATTTGATATTGGCACTTTATGGTACTTGTTCAGAGAAAGGAGAAAGTTCTTGGTAAAGTGCCATGGTAATAGGTAGTGTAGAAAAGCCTCAGGTAGGCAAAGCAGAGTCAGGGTGTGATTCACCTGACTCACTAGAGCCATCCTAGATGCATAAGGTACTCCCTTTAGTCTCCACCAGTTGTGACAAGAAAGGCATGTGATTTCCATGTGTTTTGGCTCACAGCTCCATATTTATACCTCAGGTACACTAAAGTATCTCAAATAACACAAAATAACCTAAGGAGGCAAAATAATCACTCCATCAGACTCCTTCACTTCTATCTTTCAGATCCAGATATGACTGTTCCTCTATAGCTCAGCTTCTCTCTTCACAGTGAATGCCTTTCTGAAATGTTCTGCTTCCTCTAGCATTTCTCATTGCTTTTCAGCTGAAAGACTTGCAGCTCTGTGCAGACTAAGGTTCTGGACTGCTTTGTATCCACAATAATCTGCTATATAACTGTGGACATTACTACCAGACAGTGCCTCAAAGCTATACCTCCATCATCTTTTCAGCAATCAGTTTATCAAATTGGTGTTTTTAGAGCTGAATCTAGAGAATAACCTAGAACTCCAAGTAAATGTGGCATAACTTAATGCTTTTGTACAGCTGATGAATTTTAAATGTGCTTTGGGCATGCTTTCATGGTAATCTTATTTGGGATTTTAAAGTGAATAACATACATTCCTTTCTTCTTCCTTTCAGTTCTTGCTACCACGTGTCCTATTCTATCAGCTGTCTGCGTAATTCATAGACTGTTTCACTGGTTAAGCACACTAACATAAATCCCATATGCTTCCATGTCTTTAATAGAAATAAAGTAGAACATGAATATTACTATATTGCAAAGATCGTAGGAGAGAAAAAAACAAAACCCACAACATTTATAGTGTCAGTGAACCAAAAAGGACAAACACTCCGGGATTCTTGACTTCTTCAGTTGAAACCTGTAATTTTAATGAGTTTTGGTTAGGGTTACACATGAAATTCAGGCTCTGATGTAGCTACTTAACGCATCAGGTCTCAAGGAGCTGCTCTAACGGTTACGATAATGTATGAATGACAGGATTCTATCACTGGCAGCTGTTCTACATGGGCCTTGTTATACATGGATGTGGCACTACATCCATGTCTAACAATTTGTCCTGCCAGTCAAAAATCTTGTCAAATATTGATCTGACATCAGATTCATGTATAACAAGATTTTTGGCTGACAGCTGAGCAACTGCGCAGAACTAAAGGAAAATCCCACTGTTTTTAAAAGCTAACACTGCCAGACAGTTGTCTGGCTTTTCTGCAATGTTTACTCACATCTACAGTTTCTTGTATCTTTAATTTTATATATACATATATAAAAAAAATTGAGACTGGTAATATTACAAAGATTGTATTTAGCTTCTTCATCCAATTTTAAAGATAAGAGCTGCCATCGAAAAGCATGCTTGGCAGCTTCAATTTCAGTGCAGACATATGGGATATCAAAACAGCAAGAAGAAAGTGAAAAGGCCTAGGGGAGTTAAGGTGATGTGTATGAGAGAAACACATTAGACATCATGTTTCAAAGCCTGGGTATTAGCATTAAAAATCCCCAGCAAAAACCTCCATTGGGATTTTTAAAGTTTATAGAAAGTTGACCAGAATGAGAGTTTCATCATTTCTGCTTGCCTATCTCTTACAATATTTATGTTATTCTGAAGAAGCTTTCTGGATTCTAGTGATTAGTAAGAGGAAGAGGAGGGGAGAACAGTGTCAGCTTCAGTAAGTTTTTGGCAGGCCTGTTCAAAGGACATTGTCGCAGCCATGAGACAGAGAGAATAAGAAAGAACATAAACTACAGTGAAGAGATTAGACATTCACCATTGAAACTGCCACAAAACCCAAATCAGTCAAGGTGTATCATCAGCAACAGAGGGATTACACAGGCAACATCAGCCATTGAAAGCAATCGACGATATGGCTCAGAATGCCATCAACAGCACAAGTCTAGTTTTGTATTTACCTTTAAAACTCCCTGTAGCTAATGCTGTCTGTTTTAGTAATTTAAGGGAAAAATAAGCATTCAAGAGAACTGGTTGCATGGAACAGTCACACAGAAGTTCCTTGTGTTAAACAGAAAAAGGACGCACAAGTACTTTTTCAGGTCAGCACTATAGACTAAACTGAAAAGGGAAATGGCTGATGCAACCAGCTAAATTAGACTAATTATGAGCAGCAATTTAAGACAAATGGGAATCTTATTACTGATGTCAATTGGCTGTGGGTCAACCTCTAAGAGATTTCACCTACTTCATAGATGCCTTCCCTCCTTTACTCCAACTTCTTTGAATTAATCCAGTGACCGAAGGCATCCACTACAGGGGTACAAAGTGCCCGTTAATGTAGCTTAACTGGTTGGTTAAATCAGGTTTATGGCTCCTTTCTGTTGCTCAAGTATTGCAAAACATCCAAAACATATCAAGTCTAAAAGCTACAGAGACAGATTTGAAAAACATATAAGCATGTATGTGCTATTTCTCCTGTGCTTATCTTCAGATTATTCAGCATCCTAAACCACTTAAAAAACATTAATTGAACCTTACAGTGGCTCTGCATGCATTTTACTTGGGAGGGCTTTATGTCTCTTTTATGCTTCAGTGAGCAGTTATACAAGGATGAGACAGCTTGCTTGGTTAGATCGGAATTCACAATTATATTTCTGTATGATCTTTTTCCGATTACTCTTACTATTCAAACAGCTAAGTAGACAAAAGGACTGCAGAAGAGAGATGTGTACAAATACAGGCAAATAGAAATGTGAGTACACAGGTATGTGCATATATTTCCCTTTCAAAATACCTGATTCAATGGTAGAATCTGGAGTCAGGATATTATAGAACTACAGAGCTTGGAGTAGAATCCATCTTAAAGTGCCGAAACCCAGCTTTTAGCTTTACTAATGAGGTTTAATGCTGATAAATTATGAGACACTAATTCGTTGGTGGGAATATGAGTTCTATTTTTATCCCTTGGCTGTATGTGCCCCGGGATAGGGGAAACATAGGAGAACCTCTTTGCCAGTGTGAGTATTTTTGTGTGCTGTTTGTGTTTTATTCAATGCAATCTATTATTCATTCCTACGTTCCTAAAACCTCCAGCAATGCTGAAACCAGCACTTTCAACTTCAGCCTGAGCCATAGTATCTATTAAGTGAGGCCTTTGAAATCTCTACATTTGAAACCACTCTCAAATCAAAGAATCTGGTAAATCTCTCTAGCCTGTCCATATGTCTGAGAAAAGGCTTATTTTCAAAGAACTGCATTTTTTTTTCCTCTGAGTTGAAGGTGGGTTCAGCCTGAGTGCTGATACTTCAGAGGCTTTCAACTACAGTCAGATATGACTGAGGCTGAATTTGAGGTCATAATTTCGACAAAGTATAAAACTGACAGTTCCTGAGACTTTCAGTTAATTTAAAATTAATTTTAAATCACAACATGCTCTGGTACAGTGTGTGGAAAAGTGTACATTTTTATTTTGGATGTTGGGAGTGGTGAGTAAGGTATTGCAAAAATTAGAAAATCAGTGTTTTTTTCAAAAAAGCAAAACAAAACAAAACCAAACACACAACTTAAGACATAAACATGGACTGATTTATACAAACCTACTGCATTTCAAACAGAAGGAAACTTTTTATTGAACAACCCAAACAAGTCAAACAAATGTTTTGGGATCTTTTCCCTACACCTGGCAGCACCTTGATCTAGCTAAGACAGTATTTATAGTAACTTTTTTCTACGGCTTTTATGTTTTCTAAATCTTGGAATACTAACAGGTGTACTCCAGGAGGTTGTCACAGTATGATTTTATTTGGAATTTCTTTATTCCTTCTATACTGCGAGATTTTCTCTTTCATTTTCTTGGGCTATAACATCTGTCAGTTCTGTTTTATGGGTTTGTTTGTCTACAGAAAATGGAAAAAGTAATGATTGTGCCAGGAGACCTCTTTTTCTATCAATATCTATGTATCATTTTATATGACCATGAAGAATGGCCATTTCTGACTTGCTTACAATGAAGACAATGAGCCTGATGCTGATATCAGTTACACCAATGTACAACTCAAGCAGCTCCACTGTATTTCACCACTGTAAAATTAAAGTAAGATTTGAGGAAAAGCCTTTCAAAAATCTAGCAGGGTATAAACAAAAGTTTGTGAAAGTTCAAATATTGATTATAATAAATAATTAAAAATTAGTGTAAAATATCCATTTTCTCCTGTAAAACAGTTCTAACTGGCCTTAAGGGGAATAACACATTCTAGGCCTTTCAGCTGCTTTAAGAATACTGGATTTCTTATGCCTCACTATGTATCTAAGCTGTGTGGTTCTCTTGCGACAGCTGCACATGCTGTCTTGAGTTATTAACTCCAGTAGGAAGCCTGAGGAGCTGCTGAGTAGCTTCCTCTCTGACAGGTTTTCTACAGTGGCTTTGCTGGGCTCCTGCATGGGAAGTGGACAGCTTAGGAGAAGCCATCTCTTAACAAGAACTATTTGGAAGCTTGATTGAGATACCAAAAACTGACCACTCTTCTCACACTGATCTGGTCTGTGTTTGGGGAACAGAAAAGAAAATAAAATTGAGCAAAATGAAAAAAAATCATCTTGTGCTTTGGCCACATTTATATCTATGGCTCTTGATTCTTTGGGAAAAACAGAAAAAAAAAAAAAAGTCTAATAAGAGGAAAGCTGGTTGGGGAATAAACTGCTATGAAGTAAGTTGTTTCTGTGACCCACGGTGAGTTTTATGTAAATTTTCTCTGAATGTCAGTATAATGGTGTCAGTACTGCTTCTATAGGTTGGGTTGGTAACTTTTGAGAATAATTACATTTGGGGTACTTAATTAGATACTAAAGCAATGGGTGTTTACATGAACTGATATGCATATACAATATTTAAAAATTTAATAAATGAGCTCTATATCTGGCCAGCAAGTTGCACAGTGGATCACCTGATTTTCGTGGCTGAAACAGAGCATGGTGAAAACTTTGGAGTGATAAATTGTCTTACAAGACAATGTTAAAGCTTTAAATTGATAAATAAGTTACTGAAGGAACTTAGAAGATAATGCAATTTCTTCACTACCTCTGCATTAGAAAATGTACATTGAGTCAGTTTTGGAAAGTATCTGGGTTCTTTCCCAATGGTGAGAAAATAAAAAAAAAAACCACAATAGATGTAGCAGCTTCTAAGCATATTTCACGAGAAGTCAACTGATGGCAAGCTGCTGAAATTTGCTGTGGCTGTTGCCAAGGCACTTTATTTCTAACTATTTTGTCACAGGACACAGGCCAAATGGACACAGGATCATGTCCATAACCAGGTATGTTGTCAAAAACATAGTCCCAGATATGAACCTTTCCAGTGGGATGTATAGTTAATTTCCTCTACAGCAAATTACCTGGTGTGAACCAAGTATTTTGCAATTACCTACATTTCTTAGTGAAAAGAACCCCCCCTTTTTTTTTTTAGATGCAAAATGTCCTTTACTCTTCTTTGCTTACTATTGCTCATGCAAGGTGCTCACTTAATGAAATTTATATGCACAATTAAAAAATAACTTACCTTCTCAATCATTTTTTGTTTTTCTGACTCAAATAAATTTTGTCATCTGGATCTTTTGTGGAGATGCAAAGTGTCTGAGTGAACATTTCTGGCTATTATCTTCATTCAGATGAAAAACCTTTTCCCCAAAATATTTGCGCTGGCACTAATGATCTCAGTAACACAAATCTGAAAAAAAACCAAATAAAAGGGGCCTGGAATAAAATATATGCAGGAAAATATTATGCAAGAATGCCTGTGTCTTAAAGTGAGATGTGGTAGCTTTTTAAGAAACAGACTTTGATCAAATCTTTGAAGAAATTTTCATGCATATTCTGTGGAATTTTAGTAATCCTTTGCTGATATAATAAAAGCAAATATAACTGGCAAAATTCTGGTCTCATGGAATTCAGTGATTAGTTCTTCATTGATTTCAATGGCTTAAAGTCTTCAAACAGCATGTGTATGTTGATCACATGCTTATTCATATTTAGAAGTAGTTTGCTGTCTACTCTGTACTAGAGCATTTCTGAACACTTAAATTAGAATTTACAATAAAAAATGGGAAGAAACCCACCTGCTCTATTTTTTTCCTCTTGAAAGATAAGTAGAAAGTTCTGTATTTATTGACTTTTTCATTCTATTTTATGGATTGGTAAGAAAAATAGAAAGGAGCTCTACCTGACTATTCAGCACGAAAAGACTTTACTTACTACCTTGGCTTGGGACACGTGAAGTTAGGGAGCCTATAGACATGACTGGAACTCAAAGAGACTGCCAAAGTCAGCAACTGCTACAGATGCTGTTGAAACTATTTTTAGCTCCTGAAAAAGGAAGACTTTTCTTATCTATGTAATCATCGCAAATTACTTTTATGTAGCTACCTGTATATTCTTTAGTGGTTTCTTGCCTAATGCTTTCAATAAGAGCAGTAAAATTTTGTTATATAACTTAGGGAGTGTACTAAAATCTAGGTAAACTTTTGGTAAAAATTATAACGGTTGAAAGAGATGAAGAAAGTCTGATGCTAAACAAATACAATGAAATTTTTGATAGAACTTATGTATCTAAGCTCCATTTTTATATTATGTAATGTTTGGAGCAAACTTTTTCAGACTTTCAAAAGTCTTATTATACACTGCTTTGATATAAAAGTTGCAGACATGTATATGTCGATCAAACACTGTAGAAAATGGAATGATGTCACTCAATGAAATTATGCCAATTATTATAAACTTAATGAAATTATGCCAATTATTATAACTTCCAGTATTTCATGTAAATCCTTTTTAAAAGCTGCAGAGAAAGGTCAGTATTCTGGTTAGCTAGCAACTAACCCCAATGTCCCTGGTGGAATGGGGAAGAGAGCCAGAAGAGTAAATGTGAGAAAAATCATGGACTGAGATTATGACTGTTCAATACGTCAAAAAAAAGCTGTGCATGCAAGCAAAGCAAAACAGGGAATTCATTCACCACTGCCCACTGTCAGACAGGTGTTCAGCCATTTCCAGGAAAGCTGGGCTCTATCAGATGTAACTCTTACTTGGCAAGAGAAAGGCCATCACTCCAAATGTTCCTCACTTCCTCCTCCTTCCAGTAGCTTTATATGCTGAGCATGAAACCGTAGGGTATGGAATATCTCTTTGGTCAGCTGGGGTCAGCTGTCCTGGTTGTGTCCCCTTCCAGCTTCTTGTACATCCCAAGCCTACTCGCTGGTGGCATGGTGTGAGAAGTAGAAAAGGCCTTGACTCTGTGTAAGCACTGCTCTGCAGTAATGAAAACATCCCTGAATTATCAACAATGTTTCCACCAGAAATCCAAAATGTATCCCATACCAGCTACCACGAAGAAAATTAATTCCACCCCAGGCAAAACCAACACAATCAGCAGTAAAAGAGGCAGGAGGTAGCATTAGAATCATAGAAAGATAGAATAGTTAGGGCTGGAAATGACCTTAAGATCATCTAGTTCCAACCCCCCTGCCATGGGCAAAGACACCTTTCAGTAAATCATGACACTCAAGGCCCTTGAACACTGCCAGGGCCTTTCTCTGGACTTGCTCCAACAGCTCTGTGTCCTTTTTATGTTGAGGACACCAGAACTGGACACAATACTCCAAGTGAGGTCTCACAAGAGCAGAATAGAGGGGCAGGATCACCTCCTTTGACCTGCTGGTCACGCTTCTTTTGATGCAGCCCAGGATACAGTTGGCTTTCTGGGCTGCAAGCGCACACTGATGGCTCATGTTAAGCTTCTCATGCACCACCACTCCCAAGTCTTTCTCCACAGGGCTGCTCTGAATCTCTTCTCTGCCCAGCCTGTAGCTGTGCCTGGGATTGTGCTGACCCACGTGTAGGACCTTGCACTTGTCTTAGTTAAACTTCGCAAGTTTAGCATCGGCCCACCTCACAAGTGTGTCAAGGCCCTCTGAATGGCATCCCTTCCCTCCAGCATATTAACTGAGCCACACAGCTTGGTGTTGTCAGCAAATTTGCTGAGGGTGCACTCAATCCCA
>NW_009925872.1:112606-118291 GCF_000696875.1 Nestor notabilis | reverse complement strand
CCTACCCACCAATACGCACATCACCTCCCAGCCCGCGGCACCCCAACCCCAGCCTGCCCCGACCCGAGCACACCCGCCCCTCCACCTCCACTCCTCCCTGCGCGGGTGCTGAGGCGCCGACACAGGTTGCCCAGAGAAGCTGTGGCTGCGCCATCCCTGGCCAAGGCCAGGTTGGACGGGGCTTGTAGCACCCTTGTCTAGTGGAAGGTGTCCCTGCCCATGGCAGGGGGTTGGAGCCAGATGGTCTTTAAGGTCCCTTCCAACCCAAACCATTCTGTGATCCTGTGATATAACTTGCTCAATAATTGAGTAATGTCTGTTATAAAATTGCTGACAACCTTGGTCACAGGATAGGGTGGGTGCTTTTTTTCTACTTTTCTTTTAGTTTGCCCCTGGGTTATAAAGCATAGAACAAACTGCAAGTGCCCTGGGTTTTCTGAGAGGCACTTTGTTGTTGTTGTTGCTGTTGTTGTTGTTGTTAGTGAGCCCACCGAAAAAGCCCCCTGAAATATCTTATCCAAGAAACAACTCCATTGAAGTGGAACTTGGTAAGTTGTTTTTTCTGTAAGCAAAGATGCTCTCTGTATCTTAGACAAAATTTATACTCTAGGAGTGCCATATTTTGTGTCGTCTTGTTTTCTGACCTAAACTAGTTCAGCGACCAGCTCAGTTTCCCTGTGCGGATCTCCTGAAGGGGTAGTGTTTGGGAGTAAGAAGGACAAGGCATGTTGCTTACAAAGTCCTAGGGAAATTTATCAGATGCAAAGCAAGTTGCAGGGACCCCAAGTGATTCTCCGTCACATCTGTTGCTTTCCATCACTCTGGAAGAGATTCTAAGGACAGATCCATCTTTGAATCTGCAGGGAAAGTGATGCCCCAGAGAGAGGCATCTTCTTCTTGGATTTAGCCTCTTCCTTTGTTCCAGTCTCTTTCTGAACCTGCAGATCACTGAGTATACAGACCCTCTGCTAGAGTAACTTTTCTGAAAAGATGTGGGGGCATCCTTAGTTGGTCTGTGTTGGGAGTCTGTGAACAGGATTGTCTAGAACTTAATTCGATTATGGAAATTAACTTTTCACTTTGTAACACAATTTTATAGGCTCACTGGTTACAGTGGATTGCAATACAACAGGTGCTGATGGGTATGAGGTGTTTTGGACAAGCAATGGTGTGTATATTGATGTATTTTTTATGAACAGAATTTTTGCAAGTCCCTATGAGTAAGTATATTTTCAGATTAGAAAATACCATGTTGTCAACCAACATGGAACTTTCTCCCTTTGACAATAAAATATTTAACAACAGTTTTCATTTGCTCTAAACAGCTTTCTTTTTAAAGATTCCAACGCTTGCCTCCTCCAGATCACTTTATGCTTTGCCATAGAAACTTGAATCTTAGTAGGTACCTGTGCTACATGTGTGATTGTGCTTTTTCTGATCATTGTAAAAATCTCTCTTATTTTCCAACCTGGGGAAAAGGTTTATGTATACTTACAGTCTCATAATTGTATTACAACTGTAATTGCGTTACAGTTTGTATTGAGCAAGCTCTGGCTTGACAGGGACATCTTACAGCTGGATCAAGCATGTCTAGGCACATGATCTTCAGACTGTCTCTTTCTTATTTCTTCTGCCTTCTTTCCCTTCCCATCTGCCTCCCTGAAACATTGCAAAGGGTCAAACCTGTGCTTTACAGGAAAAACTGAGACTTCCAGGTTTCAGAGCCTTGGGTTAGAGAAACGTAACTCAGAGCAGCTGGAATGTTAATGGAAGACTTTATTGAGGACATTTGTATTGAAGCTTAGCAGGGTGAGAGGAGAAAAGGGGGACAGACTACCAATGTTGAGTTGTGGTTTGGGAGGAAAATGGACTTGGACTGAGTAAAGCATGAGAAAGGCAACTAGGAGATAAGTTGAGGGTGGAGTAAAGCAGGTTAAGTGGAGTTAGGAAAGAAGAAATTAGATCTGATTTGGAAAAGCAACGAAAATTGCAGCAGAAGGCAATCTGCATTTCTTAAGTAGGACAGGTTGGGAACTGAAAATTGTAGGGTTTTTGCCAGCTCCCATCTCGTGGTTGTTCAATGAAGACAAAAAGTAATCATTTTTGTAAATTCTCAAGCGCTATGTATGACCAAGAAACTGGTGAAGAAGTGAGAATGACATCTCCGAAGTAAGAATATAGTTGTGAGAAGTTAAGTCCTCATCGTAAATCAAAGGGGGGAAATAAAATGCTGCATTGAGTGCTCACCAAGAGAAAACCCTATACAAGCCTAATATATTGTACTGTCACAAAGAATTGTAATGTCATTAGGCCATAATGCAGAGGCGCATGATCCCTGAATTGATACCATAAAAGCAATGTTAGTTTTTGTACTGCCTAGCATTTAAATGGTCATCTTTGCAGTATTAATTGTATCACGTGAATTAGTCATTTAGCATTAGTGATGTTTATTCATTTATTTCTTATTACAGTGTGGTTCTATATATGGCCTTTAAGATGTATTTCAAGCTTTTATTTTGCATTTTAAATGGTAACTAGAATCTGTTTTCAGGAGAGTATAGTGCTTGACCTCATTTTCCTGGTGGTTAAGAAGTTGTTTAGGTCACACGTCATGGTACACATGACTAAGTCTGTGTGCAGCATAAGGAGCACTTCTGTGTCCTTGTGCAGTGTTATGTGCGATCATGGGTGTCTCTTAATGGTGCAGCCTGACACTTTAGCTGTTACAATTCCTTTCTGATCCATGGGGTGAAGCAACAGTTTAGACGCTGCTCTCTAGAGCTGAAATAGCACTGAGTTGCTGGTGTCTGCTGCAGGTCACCACCTTTGATGTCCTTCCTATTCCAAAGCTGCTTACAAGATGACACCTCTTTCTGTGTCACATCACATTGTGGAATTTCTCTCTCTCCGTCTACTCTTATAGGGGCTGTGAAGCCTGTAATAAGTGGTTGCTTACGTTTGTAAAGTATGTTTTTGTACTTCAGCCTACAGAAATCCTATATTCTTTGTGGAAACACAGCTCCAGATAAGTTAACATCTTGATGTTTTCCAGTGTCAGTGCTAAATGTCAGTAAAAGGCCCAGCTGTTGTTTGGCTTTCCTTCATATAATGCAGTTGTTCCTCTGTTTTGAAGCATGGTTGACATTTGCAGATGGAAACAAACATTGTCATGCTGCAGCTGTTAGTGATGAAGTCATTCCAGAGAGGGACATAGTTTTATGGCTTTATCTGTCACCTTTTGGATAGGGAGGAATCTTCTTATGATGGCCGCCCTACGCATTCTGTGAAGCTAGTAATTTTGGAAGTGAATAGTGAAGATTATGAACAACCGTTTGTCTGCCAAGCTTCAAATGCCTTTGGGCAGGTTGCATCTTATATTATACTAAAACACAGAGGTAAGAAATGCTTTTGTTCTTGAGGCCTTTTTTTTTTTTTTTCTTGACTTCTCCAGAAGAGGTTTTGATACCAGATGCTTCTATTTCATGTTGGTAGAAGACAGATGAATTACAGTTTGCAGTATGCATGCATGTACGTGTACATAGGGAAGGAGTCACTGTGGTAGTGTATTTATCATTATTAAAAAAATAGGTAAGTAGAAGTGAAAAAATGATACTCAAATTTGTATTACATTTGTGTGAAATACCAGATTTGGACAAATTCGACATTTAAAAACTGATCTTATATTTTTATGCAGCTCCTGACATTCAGAGGTGGCTAACTGGAGGCCTTCTCTCTCTGTTAATTTTAACATTTATCCTTTTCATAATCTACAAGATTTTCAAGATTGACTTGGTGCTTTGGTACCGTAATTCTGTCTGTGCCTTTACGAGTAAGGAAGGTATGTGAGTGTGACCAGGTATGTTCATGTAACTAGCCTATTGAATTTTTCACATGCCATTACTTCTAAGCAATGTGATTATTTAGTAGCACATATGTGGAATTTCCTTGAGGAATTTTCAGATACACACAAAGACACTTTGTTGGGGGGGATTTTTTTCATTCATATGAGTAAAATACGTAATCATAGTTGAGGTAATAAACACTGCGTAATATGGAAGGTAGTCATGGTGAGATAAGTCAAAAGGAACTCCAGGTTATTCCCAAATTAGCATGTTGCTTTTTGCTTTTCTGTAAATTAGTTCCTTTACATGTAGATTTATGGTCACTCTGATGATGGTCAATAGGTGTCAGCAGAGCTACATCCTGTAAGCTATCTGTTTAAAGATCTGTATTGTATTTTAGATTATATTGAAAATCAGACTTATTTTCTCAGAGATTAATTTTGCTGGGTTTGTTTTTAATTTTTTTTCTTTTTTCCAACTTCTCTCTTTTACTGCTTTCCTTCTAAATCCTGGCAGTTAGCATGTTTACATGCCAAAGAGAAAAATGCTGCTATTTTTCTTACGTGTTTTGATTGCTGTGTTGTATACTTATATTGCACATGTGTGAAAGAAATTGGAATAAGTCTAACATTACAGATATTTTGAATGGCAATGCTAAGAATTAGACTGACTGAAGTTCCTCATAGCTTGAAAATAAATGAATTCCGGGCACTGAGATAGTTAGTGTTCAACAATGGCTGTTCTAAATGTTTTCACAGAAAGGAGTTTCACTTTCTGGTTGAAAGTTCAGTCTTCCCTAAACACTTTAATAACATTCTAATGAGGAAAAATAATTAAAGAAACTATGTTCTGTAGCTTGTTGAGCTAAACTTAACTTGTTGAGTTAAATCAGATATTGATTTGGTTTCTTCATTTCTGTTTATTATGCAATTTTAACTCTCAAAACCTCAGCTGCCTTCTCGCCTTTTCTTCTACCTGCCTTTCCCACACAGAAGGAATTGGCATTTCCTCTTGCAGTTAGTCAGAAGTGGAGAGTGACTCCTCTTGAATTTGTTCCAGGAGAGGGTGGAGAAAGTCCTTCAAGGGGACATTTTCCTAATGCCCTGGCACCTCTGGGGTAGTGGGCTTCCTCTTGCAGGTCCCAGGTCCTGCATCCAGCTCACTTGCTGGCACATCTGTCCTTGTGACAGGAAAAGAAGCCAGGTTCTGTGCTGACATTTCTTCTTTTGATTTTTAGAGCATTTTAGTTCTTTGATGTTATTCTGTCAGACGAATCATGAATCATCTCCCCCCCGCCTTGCTATTTTTGAACACCCCAAAATGAAACCTTGCAATAAAGACGTATTGCTGATTTTTAGGTTTGTTTGGGTTTTATTTCTTTTGTTTTTTGTTTTTTTTTTTTTTTTTTTTGAAACATTTGTATTTGGTTTAGATGGGAAAATCTACGATGCATATGTCCTGTACACAAAAAGCAGTGGAAGCAGAAGTTTCTATCACCTGGAAAACTTTGTTCATAGAATACTCCCTGCTATTTTAGAACAACAATGTGGATATAATCTCTTTATATTAGGAAGAGATGATTTACCAGGAGAAGGTATGCTTTAATTAGTAGAGTTTAATAAGTGGTCTTTTGACACATTGTTCTCAGGTTAGAAGATTACATATACAATTAAAAAATGCCTGGTTTTGGAAAACAAAGCTGTATTTGTTTTTAATGAATAATTTGTCCAATGGGTAATTTTTTTATTTTTTTTTTGTTTCTTACAAAAAATTCTGTTCTGCTGTTATAAGAGTCTGCACTTTCTTTTCAGTGATGAAACTATGATGAAACAGTGATGACGGT
>NW_009925872.1:87244-112575 GCF_000696875.1 Nestor notabilis | reverse complement strand
TCAGCAGCATTATTAATAATATTGTTGAGGGTTTTTTGAATGGTATCTGCTCCTGGGAACTGAAGAAAACTCTTTTTATCAGTAATTTCATGCAGTGGATGATGAATCATGAATGACAGTGTGGAGAGCTTAAACATACCAGTCCTCTGATTTAGCCACTGCTCCATATAAATGCTATTTTAAAATTAAGAAATAATTTACAGCAGTTGTAAAGTTCCTATGCAGACTCTGATTTTTCCTTCATTATTTTCAGCTGTGGTCAGTGTTGCTGATGAAATCCTTAAGCAAAGCAGAAGACTGATGATTATTTTGGGATCAGAAACATCTGGTTGCTGCCTATTAGAAGACGCCACTGAACAACAACTAGCTATGTATAATGCTCTCATCCGTGATGGAATTCAAGTGATTCTTATAGAAATGGATGAAATACCAGACTACACAGGCATGCCGGAATCAATCAGATACATTAAGCGAAAACATGGAGCTATCCAATGGAAAGGGGACTTCTCAGAGAAATCTTGTTCAGCAAATGGACGTTTCTGGAAAAATGTGCGCTATCAGATGCCATCCAGGAAAAGGATTTCTTGTTCTGAAGTGTATTTGTTGCCCATGACTTTAAACCATTCTGCAGCAAAGGGTAGTTAAGATGCACTTAATAAAATAATAGTAAGAAGGTAATTCTGAACTGCGTATTTTGTTTGGGGACTTTGTTTTGTTTGGTTTTGTTTTACACACGTTCTTCATATCAAAAAGTAAATGTTTTCTTCAAGGAGTAAAAACTACACATCTCTTCCCCAAATTGCATCCTAAAAGAAAAACTGTGCAACCTTATTGCTGTTCTGGTTTTTGGGTAGTGACGCAATTTATTGTGTTACTCTCGCACAGATATAAGAAGCAAATGTTGCTGGTAGTGGTAGGCTAGTAAGTAGTTGTGGCCCACATAAATGTAAGAGCCACTAATGAAGCAGCTGTGAAATCAACTTTTTAAAATTGAAACTGGAATTGATAATCTGTTTGTCAGCATTTTTCTAGTTATTCTGTTCCTTGTTGCCTTTCTGTGATTGTCTGAATTCCTCACAGCTGCAAGAACCTTCACTGTGCAAGACTTGAGGTCCCCTCCTGAGCAATAGGCCTTATCCTTGCTTCTTGAAGGCACTGGGGAATTACATGATACAGCAGGTATATTTAAAACTCCTCACAACAACAACTAAATGTGTTTCAGCTGAACAGTTGGTACCAAATGTGTTTAGCAAATGGAATGGTATCCATGGCTTTTTAGACATTTATTGAATAATTCTGTAATATCTGGTTTATGGGGTGTTTCTAAACTTAGTCTCTTGAAATGGTCAGGAAACTGAAAATACTTCAGATCTCTTGCAGGGCTCCAGCCTTGAAGAGTATCATCTGAATGCAAAAGTCAATTCTGCCTGCTTTTTTTTATTTTGTTGTTGTTCTTTCCAATCCAAACCGTTCTATGAATGTATGATTATGTAGGCATCTTGGTATTCTTGTGTGAAAATGAGTGTGGGGGAAAGGTTTCAGCTATTGTGGTTAATTGTTAGCTAACTACTTGAATGTCACTACATGACATGAAGTGGCTTATCCTTCCATCATGGGACTTTATTTTAAAGCTGAATTTTGTCTGTGTTTTCTCCCCTTGGAAACTTTTTTTTTTCTTTCTTTTTTTTTTTGCAATTCATGTAGGAAAAACCACCATTTTTTGTGGTGATATAAAAAATCCCATGGAGACAGATATGCTGATTACCCCTTATTAAAAAACCCTCCACAATTAGTTGGCAAGAGGTCTGTTTCTGGAAACTTGATAATTTCAGAAAGAAAAGGCAAATGCAGTGTGATCCATGGAAAAGTATTTGTTCACCACGATGTAGTAGATGCCTCTCAATTTGTTGTCTATCTATGCTGACAGAGAAAAGAAAGAGTCTGAATGGTATGTGGTGGAGGACACATTGAAGGCGTTCTCTGCACCATTCTTTACTTTTCAACCATAACTGTATGTTACTACTTCCGTTGGCTTGTTCTAGTCAATTTATTTGTCACTCCAGATTGCCCTTTCCCTTTCTTGCCTTGCGATTAACCTGTTTCAGATTTTCTTATTCCACTGTGTCTTTCCATCCACATTATGTGGCCAGTTTTTTCTGGGAGGCTTTCCTCCTTTCATAACTTTCCTCCCATATCCAGCTTTCTTACCTTTATGACAGCTAGTGCTGAGATATGGCTTGTTTCATGTTCTGATGTACACATCTGTGACTGTATTAATTCATGGATAGAGGCTTATATAATGGGAAGGAGCATGTGCTCTGAGCCCAAACCCAGAATGAATTGTTATAACCTGGTGGAATCTATGCAATCGCCCCAGCCAGGACAGCCCTGACTGACTCCAGAGAACTCCCCAGATTTCTGGTTTACTCAATAGATGATACAACACACAGGCACAGGAGCAGTAAGAGTTTCTTCCACTCGTCCCTATGCTCATTGTTCCTGAGACTAAAGGCAAAGTACACCACTTGATGTGTATGCTTTTTCTCTTTTAAGATGGGGTAATATTAACCAGGACTTGGTGCATTTGTTCAGACAAACTGAACGTAAGTCGTTAAAAGTGAGCTAGAAAGTGGTACAAACCCAGTCCTCAGCCCACTCTAGGATTACTTTCCATGTTGAAATTGATTTGGAAAAGGAGTTTGATGTCTACTGGGCATCAGGGGATAGTTAAGAAGTACAGATCGTGTAGACTACCTCTGAGAGAGCACCTTGGTAGCTGTGGCATTACAGGAGGAGCTAGAGCTCAGCTTGGCAGTAATGGTGACTAGCAGAGACTGGTGTTTCACCCTGAGGAAAGGCAGAAAGCTCACCAAGTCATTGAAGTGAATTTTCTGCTCCAGAAAGGTTGTATTTTAATTGCTGCTCCAGATTGGGTGATTTGGATATGTAAATTCTTTTGCCCCCAGCCACTCATTTGATCCTGACCTAAATGTTTTCTGAGCACTGCAGTGGCTGTAGTAGAAGGGGAATTTTGAACAGAGCCTCGTTAGATATTTTTTTTTTGTTTGTTTGTTTGTTTGGTTTTTTTTTTTCTTCACTGAGTAGTTTCCTTGATGGACTTAATTTCTGCTGGCAATTACTGAATCTGTGGCCTCTCTTTCACTTACCTCACCAGTAATATGTATCAGGGGAGTGCTTCCTTTTCCTGCATTGTCCATGGAAACACACCTCACTGCTGCCTCATGTCTCCTTCAACCTCTAATGTTGGTTTTGATCTTTTTCACTTTTTTGCTCGTTTTATATACTGTGAATACATATAAGTTCCCTGAAAGATGGGAAGGGTCGCATTCGAGTCCTTAAGAAGGTATTTTTGATCTCTTTGAGCACACTGTTTCTAATACCCATGCTGTTTGTTTGGTTTCTATTTTTCAAATATGCAAAACTATTTCTTCTGTGCCATGGAAGTGAGTGACTTGGCCAAGAAGATGAATTTGGAAAGAAATTTGAACTATCTACTCTTACCCTACCCCTGGCTCCTAGGGAAGCACACTCAGACTGTATCAACTGGGTCTGTACTTTCTGGTAAGGTGTGACACAGCCACACAATTTCAAATGAAGCTCAGAGGAGGTGGCATGACAAATGCATCTTTGTAGGAGTTACAGACAGGTACAGGAGGCTATAAATCCTCCCACTTCGGAAATGGTGAATAAGCAGGGTCTTTGGGAGTTATTTAAAAAAAAATAAAATAAATAAATTCATCTGCCCCCTTAAAACAGGAAAAAAAAAAAACCAAACCAAAAAACTGGCAGTTAACTTCTCTACATATTGCCTCCAGGAACAAACAGTGAAAAAGCTAAAGAGCTATCTTGACAGGGACACTCACAGTAGGAAAGAACTTGTGTGCCGTATGTCCCCCTACCATCTGTGTACACTCTCTTCTGGGTAGTGACATCTGGTTCTGCTTTGGTAGCTGGCTCCAATTCCTGTATTTTTAGAGTAAACAAGACTTGATTCTCCTCTGAGACTGAAGAGAATAGACCACACGCTGACTTCTGCAAGAAAAGCCAAGTTTTTCATACAAAATATGGCTCCCCAGCCTAGATCTGAATGACTTGGTTCATGTATGTATTTAAATGAGCCAAGGATGTGCCAGCACCATCTGCTGTCACTTTTAAAGAATTGCTAACTTTGGTGTGTTTGACAATTTTGTAGGGTTGGGCCATAAAGTTAGCTGGGTACCTAAATTGGGAGATGAACTGGCTTACCATTGAGGAAAGAATCATGTCCAAGAGAGCAGACAACTGAGGATGGGAAGAGACCAGGGGTCCCAGAGCGAGGGTTGGTGAGGGAATATTAACATCTGCCATAGAAAGGGGCTGTGGGGAACCTCAAACCCCACAGCAGTGACCTGCACTGGCACTGAGCTGTGCAAGGCCTCCACCTAGTGAGGCTGAAGCTCTTCCTTTTTATAAAAGGCCACTCTGTTTACATAAGATCCTAACCAAATTCTATTGCTAATAATGCCAAGCCACAACACAAAAAAAACCCCAACCACCAAGAGGGGGTCCAAAAAAGTAGATGTTCTGATGACTGCTGTTCTGAATTATACTGTAATTATTACTTTTAGTGTTTTCCCCGTCCTTTGAGGAACTAGCAGGAAATTTAGTGGAAAATGAGAATTTTGGCCTTTGAGGCTGTACATCTGTTAATTCACTGCCTCGAAATTAATTGGAAAAGGGGGTGGAGTGGTCCTCTATAGAGTTGTGTTTCTTTATCAGTCTCCAGCATATGCCAATTAGATCTGGCTGCTTTATGTTGAACAGCACTCCCCATTGCTTATTCCAAGAAAAAGACTGTGAATGGAGACCACTTCATCTGCGATCTGCATTCCAGGAAATCGGCCATGTGTGATGGCTGGAGGACCGTGTGCTCCCCAGGCTATTGAGAGTCCCACAGCTCACTTGGCATGGTAAAGTATGGAGAATGTGAGCCTAATTTAACTATCTAGCCCACTGAGCTGGGAACAAATGGATTCAATGGTCACATGGTGAGAAAATCTTGGAGTATGGGATGCTGAAGTGTCTGTAGGACCCCAGTCTGCAGATGGACAGCAGGCAAGATTCAGTAGTCCTGAAGTCCTTGAAGAAGAACTGCTCTCAGAGAGGAGCAGTCAGGAGCATCATGAAGAACATCTCAGACTGAGTATCACAGCATTCCTGGGAGCAGGAAGCCCTGGCTAGTTTCCCTGGCTCTCACAATTTGTGAGTCCAATTTCACAGGCAGTGTCTCTGCTACCTGAAATGGTCAGTGCCCAATCCTTGCCTTGGATGGTGTGCCCAGGGACTTGCAAACCCTCTTTTTCGTGCTGGTGTATATATATTTTTTTATTATGTATTTCTAATCTAAAGCTGTATGGTTTGTAAATTGAAGAGAGTTTGCAAAATGAAAGTGATTGGGTGTTTTCAAAGACTATCTAAAAGCTTTGCCAAAATCTCTGTGGATCAAAATTTTGCACTTGGATTAATGCCTGTCTTAATAACAATATTAATAGTAATGCTAATATTAATAATAAATGCAGTCAAATAAAAAAATCCTTCCATGGCTCAGGCAAAATTATTCTGAGTTCCAGAACTAATGGTGAAGATGAGACTTTCCAGAAAGTGACTAGAGCAATTAGCACAGGATTGTTGGGGCAGAGTGGTTTATAATGCTATTGTCAATTCAAGTTCTCAGTAGGAGCTGGATTTTGTAGTGTGCACTCAGATGGCAATTATTAAAATGTTATGGAGTATATGCATTAGGATACATGAACATTATCTGATGAGTGAAAGGTCCAAGAGCAGCCCCAGGCATGCCTTCATGTGCAGGGAATGTTCAAGTCAGGTTGGATGGGGCCTTGAGCAACCTAGTCTAGTGTGAGGTGTCCCTGCCCATGGCAGAGGGGTTGAAACTAGATGATCTTAAGGTCCTTTCCAACCCAAACCATACTATGATTCTAAATGTACAGTGCTGCCAAAAGCTGAAATGTTCTGCTACAGCTGTGGGCAGGTTGTGAGCAGTCACTGGTATCCTGGGAGAGGCTGGGAGTTATGGGATATTCAGGCCATGGCCTTGTTTCTCTTTTTCTTCAGTCTATCTTTCTCTCCCTTGAAACTCACCAACAGTGGCTGCCTCTTGCTCACCTCCTACTCAGTGGTATACAGTTGCTTCCTGCAAAAAAACACCATCATATTTACGTGCCTGCACTTGTAAGTTTCAACAGGTCCTAGCTGGAACTGGGCTAAAGTGCTTGAGAGGGAATCACTACATACATTTCTCTCAAGGATGTGAATAATACAGGGCTATTTCTATTTATGGAGTAGGGTCCTGGTGGATAGTATGAGATGGTCTTTCCCAGGAAATAATGTCAGAATTCTTGGCCGTATCGTAATTGGAATTAAATCCAAGTGCATGTTTTGCAAAGGAAAACATGTCATTTTAAAAAATAACCATATGACTTCTTTTTTAGCAGCTAAATACCATCTCAACTAAGAGGCTCATTTGCAGGAAAAAAAAAAAAAGTAAAAAAAAAATCCTTGTAATACTTTATAAGTGTTTAGCAAATATGACCTAGACCTGGCAGCATTTATTAAAGTCTCTGTGGCCTGGCCTGGCAGAGAAGGGAAGATGTGAGAAGGAATAAAGCCAGCAGCACTGAACATGCTTACTGATTAAGATCACATGTAGTATTTGAGCTACTTGTGGGACATGTGAAGCAGTAAAGTGCTATTTTATCTTTAAATGTACCTCTCTCTAACCACAAATGTACTTACTATGGTCATATTTCACTGCTCTTGGCTTTTCTCCTTGAAGATAATTCCAATCAACCTGATGATCTTCTTTCAATTTCCTGAGTGAAGCCACCTCCTGGATCACCATGTTCCTTTTATAAGACCTGGTGCTGTGGAAATTCCTTTGCCTTAGATACAGAGTAGATTTTTTTTCTTCCCCTAAAAGCTCCTGTTTTGTCAGTGAAGTGTTTTCAAACAGTGAGTATAGAGCAATTTTGAAGAGAGCTATTATTTTTTTACCTATTTTTCACCTGAAAACCGGCACCTGTATTTCATAAGAGTGTGGGATGTACCCACCTGCAGGTGATCCTAGATGCCTTGGGGAGGAAAATGAGGCTTTTGACTTGTGATCAAGTTCAGTTACAGATGCTGTGAGTCTACATGTTCTGGGGGCTTGTAAGGGCTGGAAGGAGAAGTGCAAGCTGACCAATTTCTCAGGCCAAGAGCTGTCTTACAGCCAAAGGACCCAGTTTACTTACAAGAGCTGCCAGGAAAAAGAAGAAGAATGACAAACAGTGGAGAAGAGCATGATAAATTCTCTGCAGAAGCAGGCCAGCAGCTGACTGAGTGGGGCATTCTGTCTTCTACAGCTGTGAAAGGAGCTGCTGAAAATCCAGCTGATTCCTCAGCAGCTGTCCCAAGCCACTGGGCTGGCTCTCCAATTGCCACAGCAGCCAGGTAGGTCGCTGCTACCTTCTCACATCACTGCCCTCCAGCACAGAGCCAGAGATGCTCCCACACCAGGTTTCTATCCTCTTTCTTGATCTGGCCTTATCAAGCTGCAGCACTAGTTGTAGAGATACCAATGTGCTGGCAAGATAATGGGTTTTGTCCCCACTAGCCAGGGCATTGTAACTGGGCTGTGTAACTTTCAGAACACAGTGGTGATTGAGCAGAAGCAAGTGACATTGCCGTAGAAACTCTCCTGGAAATCTTGGGGTACTCTTTGCTCTCAATGTGTTTTGGTCTCCCATCTGTCTGTTTTCCTGCAAATGCCAGCAGGGACCTGGGCCATGGCTAAGTCAGACTACGTGGGTTTTATCTCCAAAACTGAAGATGTGAAATCTGAGCTCTGCTGGAACCTTGGGATCAGGATAACATTCTGGTGTCTGAACCCTGAAGTTTCTTTAGTATTTTGCTTCCTTTTCCCCTCTGTAGCAACAAACAAAACCCCATGTGAAACCTGCTGGGTTTTATGTAGCTTGTTTGGCCTGTGTTATTCTAGTATTTCATGGCATTTTGCCTCTGCCTGTAGCAATAGGTGTCAGATGAAGATGTGTATTTACAATGAGATGCTTTTATAATGCTTACTAGGCAAGTATTTAGACTCAGGCAGGCTGCTGACTTCTTCTCTTGAGAGTGAAAAAGAGATTTTTGATTTTCCCTGATATTGCTGGGAAAGAAAGTCACTGGGATGAAGTATCCTGGGGGACACTAAAGAACTTAAACACTGTTCTGTAAGCCTTGAAAACTACAAGAAAGGAGCTTATTTCCATTCAGATATAATAATGTTGAGTTGGTCTGTTGTTACTGCATAACACAATTAACCACATTCAGTCCCTGGGTAAACAATAAAGCTGCTTCTCCTTATTAAGGTGACTCTGGACCCTAAGAGGTATTAAAACAGTCAACCTTTTTCTTAAAGGAAACAGTGGCCTTCACTGGTTCTTTGTTAGCAAACACACATGCAGCATGAAGTTATTGGAGAAATGTCTACCAGCACCATGCTAGTGCAGCCATTCAGTGCTGCTGGATGAGAGTTGTGCTGCTGCTTTGCTATTGTTCTGACATGGTCTCACAGGTGCTTATTCCCTGTCCTCACTAGATTGGATCATCCTGCTCACTCTGCCCTGCCTTCACCCACTCCAAGCTTGCCCTTTCTACCATGCCAGCACAGCTACCTGTCTGTGAATCCTGCCCAAGAACCAAACCAGCTGAAAAATGTGCTTTTGTTGTTCCTCCTGGCTGGTTATTTCTTAGGCCGATCTGTTTTCTGGACTGTCATCTAGGAACACAGGAGAAGCAGGGAAGACAAGGGTGGATGATTAGGACGGTGCGAGAAACACTGCTGCTATAGCACAGCCTTGGTAGGGTTAAGCAGCTGTTTGATGGTCTCTATTCTTGTGGCTATACTGACTGTTTCCAGCACTTAATTATGGTCGTTTGGAGCCCTCTCTGTAGACTGCCAGGGACACACTGAGATAATGTCTCTCTTCTCTGGCCACATGTTTGGGTTTTAAGGATTTTTTTGCCCTATGAATTGCGTCTTTCAGTTGCTTTGGTGAAGGAGTTGAGCAAAAAAGGTCATATCCCATAGTAAGCATCACAATCTGATACACCAACTTCTGATGACAGGTATTTTCTGCAACCAACACAACTTTTCTCATGTTTGTACCCATTCCTTTATCAAGCTTCAGCACAATCTCAGTGCTGGCCATCCAGCAGATTAGAGAGAAAAGGATGATGGACCTTCAGGAAAGAAACAGCAGCCCTGTGTATCTCCTTGCCTGAGGACACTGCAGAAGCAGGAAGTCCTCACGGGTTCCTGGGGACACCAGACTTGGAAGGGAGATTCAATAGGAGGTGAATAAACAGACAAAACATAACAGGCTCAAGAAATGCCTCGTGCTGAGAGCAATTAGAGGCTCAGATATTACTGCTGTGGAGTGATGGTTTATGATGGTGTCGTGGTTCAAGCCCAGCTGGCAACTTGGAACCATGCAGCCACTCGCTCACTCCCCCCACCCCTTCCTTTCTCCCCCCACTCCCGGGGGCATGGGGAGGAGAATTGGAGGAATGTAACTCCCACGGGTTGAGATAACAGCACTCCGGTAACTAAGGTATAATACAAACCACTACTGCTACCAATAATAATGATAAGAGGAATAACAAGGGGAGAGGATACAATTGCTCACCACCCGCCGACCGATACCCAGCCTGACCCGAGCAGTGATCTGGGCCTTCCAGGTAACCCTCCCCAGTTTATCTACTGGGCATGACGTGCTGTGGTATGGAATACCCCTTTGGCCAGTCTCTGCTTCCTCCCGGCTTCCCTGAGACTGAGAAAGTCCTTGGTCAGAGTAAACATTACTTAGTAACAACTAAAAACATTGGTGTTATCAGTGGTGTTCCCAGGCTGAAAGTCAGAAACACAGCACTGCACCAGCTACTAAGGAGGAGAAAAAATGACTGCTGTAGCTGAACCCAGGACAGATGGATATGATCTTACTTTTTATTTTTCTTAATAGTCCTTACGACAGAAGAAGTACTGAGCTAGATGGTCTGAACCAGCAGAACTGTTGTTACATTGCTATTATTTTAACTATAAAATACAAGGATGGAGCTATTCCATTAGTTTGCCACCGTTGCTGTTGACAAGCATTCTTTCACATCTTTTTTTCATGTCTTTTACTGATGGTTTAATTCCATAAATGTCAAGTCTTGGAAGGAATTGTTTTGTCTGAATTGTAGACTCTTCAAAATTCATTATTGCCTACTTCTTTTGTCTACCACTGCCTGTTCCTTCATGTCAACAAAGTCTGTTGTCATTGTCCCTTACTTTGCCTCAATGGGCTCCACAGTTGCTTTTTATCTTGCTTAGAATTTGTCATTTTGCTGTGATTCCTGTAACCTCAACTAGATTTTTGTTTGTTCAAGATCTAGTATTTCAATTTTTCATCACAGTAAATTTATTCTTTGTCTTTTCAAGCTTTAATGGACCATCTGAAGGGACTGTGTTTATAAAACCACCTGGAAACATTTTGCTAGAGCAGGTTCTACTTTTGTCATCATTATCATATTGTCTTAGTCTTTAGAACATAAATATTTATTTTGTCTTAATGCAGGTGATAGTTTTGCTGCTTCCTATTGGATATTACATTTTGAATGAAAATTCTGGATGCTTCTTCCTTCTCATTAATTTGCCCAGAATTTCAGTCATAAGAAGTTAGCTTCTTCTTTCCAAACATTGTTTGACTCAAATGACCAAAGCAGAAGAAATAGTGGTAGTAATAATAATAGAATGCAAATGAGCACACGGATACACAGTGAGTTCAGTTGACTTTGGTGAAAAAGATCGCTGTACCAGGAATCTCCCAGACTTTTCTGATGGCATGGTGCAGCGAGATGCACACACTAGACACAAATGCTGTTATAACAGTATATTTGGAATTGAACTTCTAGAGTCAATATGAGCCTCAGAATGGATATGGCAAATACTACTTACAACCTCCTTAAATTCCACCTTTTTAGCTATGATGGCAGGTGGAGATGTCCCCTAACAATGATGCACAGATGTTATTTAAGTAGGTTCCATTCTAGGCTTTCTGTTCTCCAGCTCAAAAAGGCAGCAAATAGGAAAAAAAAAAAAAAAAAAAGATAAAGATAATCAGAATTACTGATTTTCACTTTAGCTGGAACACTGGAAATATCTACTAGCGAATGGAATTTCCAGTAAGGAGTCAAAGGTGAAGTTGATGGAAAATATGGTTACAGGTGGGAAGCTGAGTGCCTGAAAGGAAACATTACTGAAAGGTATGCTCCCTGAAGTGTACAATCTCAGGAGTTTTTTTGCACATAATCTCATTCCTCTTCATGGTGGCTAGAAGAGGTTATAGTAACATTTGCTAAAATACTTATTTGTTCATTTGAAAGCTGCTGCTTCTGAAATCTACAGACCAGAGATGGGTTCCTGCTTTCCTCATGCTGTTTCTTCAAAATGTAGTTGAGGTGTGTGCTTTTATGCTGGGTTAATCTTCTGTTGTGATGAATATGACAGAAAACATGCTACAGTCTTGTTAATTTTCTTTTTCTTTTGCTAAGTGCATATAGTTTCCACCTAGATTTGAAGTGTTTACAGAGAATTAATTTACTTTTTGTTTTGATTCAGATTTTCTCAACAGACACATTCTTTTAGTGTAATTCAGTATTTTCTGAAACTTCTTAATAAACTACTCCAGAAAGACCTCACAAGCTGAACAGAATGTTTTTAATAAGAACTCAAGGACTTCAGTATCTCCCAGCTATTTTTCAAAAAATATATAATGTAGCAACTGTTCTGCATATATGTTTCTTATCAGCCACAGAATTGCTCTTCTACTTATGACTGCTTTTAAACTGTGTCTTTCCATCCTTTAGCATACAAATTCATAGAAAAAGAGTGCTTTTGCTAGTGGGTGATGTGGAGAGAGATTAAACTGATTTTGTGGGTTTATTTTGTATGATAGGCTGCTGTTTCTGCTGAGCTCTTAAAATTCACACTTTAGATTCAATCTATCCAAAGGTCAGATCTGACAGATGAGGATTTGCTGGGGCAGAAAACTAACCTGACAGAAACTTTCTGCTGACTTTACAGTATCAATAAACTCTGTGATAACAGCAGGAGGAAAGTCTGCAGAAAGAGCACTTCACGCATGCAATCTCATTCAGAAAACTTCTGTCTGTGTCAGAAAATGAAGATAGATTAACTTGCATGAAGGTAGTATTGCTTCTGTGATATCCTGCAGAGCTAGAAATGTCAGTTCCTATGGGCACCGTCTTTGCCAGAGTTCATATACACCCCCCCCTCAAAGGGAAAGGGATGGTCTAATCTGGTTAGTGGCCGAAAGTGAGGATCTCCAACACTTTCAGAGGGAACTCTGCTCACTAAATTGGCTACTCTTGACCCCTACTGTTGACTATAGATATAACTAATAGGAAACGCTTACTTCCACCCCCAGTCATAGTGTAAGCTGGCTGTGTGTCTTCTGAGAGTAGATGCTAACAGCAGAAACAGTTCCGATGATACAAAAAGTCTGAATGCATGGCACACCCCCACTCAGCTCTTCATTCTCACACTAGCCTTGCAGTTAGAGCAGTTATCAGGAAAATGCTGACCTCTCTTGTGCTATAGGAGAACGTGATTCTTCAACTCTGCCTAGGACGCTTTCTGCTGCTTCTGAGGTACCAGGGGCAATCTGCACCTGCTAGTACAGTTTTACTTGTTGAAAGCAAATGTTAAGGAGCCCTCCACTTAAGAGGAGTTAGAGCCTCAGAATACAATTTCTTATTAGTGTCCATCCCATGGACATTTGGCTAGAGTCAAATTCACTCTTGGGTGTTCTCTGTCTTCCCCATGATTTATAAACCCCAAGACATAGCATCCCAGTTTCAGCGGGCAGGGTGGAGGGTTCTTCCCATGCTGTAGAATCCTCTAGAGACCTCATAAATTGTCTTTTCTGGTTTCTGGGTGAGTGTTCTGAATGATAGCCTTGTCTGGGCATTTCAGATTGTCCTTAGTCCAAGTTGTAAATGATTTTATGTTGGAAATAAATCTTTCCAGAGGATGGGGTTCTGAGTGTGTAGAGTGCCTATCTTAAGCACAGAAGAGACCTTGATGAGTTCAGGCAGTGCTGGACATTATGTGTATGGACATTATGCCTGAGATGTGGGTCAATCCTATTTTCTAAATCCCAATTCAAGCAGTATTTTGCTGGAAATACATGGCTGCTGTTGCATGGCTCCAGAACTGTAGCTCACGTGCTGCTGAGCAGGATGCTGGGGTGAGTGAACTACGTAAGGTTTCAACAGAGCTCAGTGCTATGATATTTAAGTGGCTAGTAAGAAACACCATAGAAGAGACTGTGCCAGGAAGTCTGTTTCCTAAAAGGGTTTTGACGCGTCACTGTAACTGGAATATACAGAACAGGAAACCATCTCTTGGCATAAAATAATAGGTTTGTTTGCTTGGAAATGTGAAATTTGCCACCTTACATCTATTCTCAAAATTCATCAGTTTCATTGCTTCCTCTCTGGAGAAGCATTTTTCCATATATCTGCTTTTCTTTCCATTTCTGAGCCAGGAAGAATGTTTTTTCCCCAGCAGATTTTTCTGCTCCAAAGAAGAACGAAGGGGAAGAAAGGAATGAGCCTTTTCAAAAAGCACCAGATACCTTACAGGAACAGATGTCCAGGCTCTGCAGGAATTCCTTTTTTCAGGGAAAGAAAATTGCTCTTTTGACATTTAGCAGAATTGTTAATCACAGTATTTGTAAGACAAAAAGAAATGACTGACAAAATTAACAAATTTAATCTCAAATAAGAGTTGCCTCCACTTTTGTGTTTCCTCTGTTTCCCTATTAATGTAAGAAAATAAGAACATACCAGCTTGCACAACCTCCCCCATGCCACATCCCCAGGTCTTTATCCTTTTGCCAACCAAAAGCACAAGCCATCAAAACCAGGCAAAGGAGAGGATGATGAATGCTGCCTGTGTCAGTCATGTGGGATGGACATTCTTAGTTTAAAGTAGCTTTTCCAATAGCTTCAAAAATGGTTATCGATGTATCTCTCCTTGAATTCGTGTCATGCCTTTTGAATACAACTCTCCATCTACTTTTGGCACCTTCATGTGGCAATTAGTTTCTGGGTTCATTTATGTAAAAGATTACTATTCCTTGCTTTAACCACGTGCCTGATCATTTAATTTCCTTGTTTCTTTTATCAGAAGAGGTATTGAAAAATTATTCTCTGTAATTTTTCCTAGTGTTTAAAGTCCTCCCTTTCCTCAGCTACAGAGTATTAGTCAATTTGGTTTATCCTTGTAGCAAAAGCCCTCTGTACCTCTGATATCCTTCCTGCTCTTTGTAGTAACATTTTTCATGCTAATATATCCTTTTTGTCACTGGTGAGCAGAACTGTACCCAGAGCTCAAGATAAGGATACGTTGCATCAGTATAATAATATTTCCTGTTTTGTTCTCTGTTCTTTTGCTAATAACTTCTCACAATCTGTTTGCCTTCTTGGCAGCTGCTGAACATCAGGCTGTTTTCAGAGAAAATAAAAAATGACCCTAAGATATTTTTCCTAGGTAGTGAAAGCTGATTGCTTTTTATGTGTTGGTAAGATTATTTCTCCAATAACAGTGCTTTGTGTAGATCAATGGCTAACAATAACCAATGAAAGCTAGAGGAGAGCTGATCTCATGGGATTTCCCATAAAAATGTATCCACCGTCCAAAAGCAATCATTCTGCTACAGACCTCTCTGACAGACTGGCCTTTGCTTTTCAATTAGTTTCATGTGATCTAGGAAACTTCCAACATTTGGGTCCTTTCCTAGATCCTCAGTCTTGGACTGGTGTGTCTGGGAGCCACAGGTAGAACAGCTGTTGGACTCCAGTGTGCAAGGCTGTGATGTGGTGAGATGAGGACAGGGAGAGACCTACTTGATCATGATGTACAATGCATAGCACATTCTTCACTGCTAATGTGGGAGGTCTTGGACAGGCTTGCCTCTGCAGCCTGTTAGCGGCAGAGCATAGGTCAAGGAGCAGTTTGGGCTATGGTCATAGACTCTGAGAGCAATCAGGCAGGGGTGCTTGAAACCTGTGGCTCTTGAATGCACTCAGGTCCTCAGAAGCTGCTAGCAGACTGTGCAAGCTCTGCTGCTGGCCATGGAAATGAGGTGGAACACAGACATTCCTACTCAAATGCTTTTGGGTAAAAAAAACCCAGACATGAACTGACCTCAGTTTCTGGCTGAATCCATGCTGAGGACTTGTATTTCTAGTGTAGGCATTGATTAGCTGTGGGTTAACCTTCTCACAGGGGCTCTGGGTGAGTTCGTGCTCCACCGCCTCAGAGAACTGCCTCCCAGAAGTCATCCAAATTCCAAAGAATAAATGGCTTTAAAAAATGTTTGCCTAATCTGGAGTAGCTCCACCATTCAGCACTGAATTCCTGTGTAGTAGTGGGTTGCCCTTATGCTGCCTACATCCTGCAGGGAAAGCAGATGAGGCAGGGCTTCTCTGTGTCTTCCCAGCAACTGCTGCTTCTTAATGGTGCCTGGCAGGCCAAATGTTTGGACACCAAACCCTCTCAGATGTGAAGTAGCCCTGGTGAAGACCTGCCTGGGTTTGCAACAGGCCATTGTTACATAGAGGTTTGTTTTCCATGTAGGATCCTACAAAAATGAGGAGTTTGACCAGGGGGACAATAGAAGGGTGAGTAATCGATACACCAATACTGTGTTATGCAGGGGGATGAGAACAAATAGCTCATTTCAGACTGATGGGAAAAGAAGCCTGGTTCCTGGAAATCGTGTGGAAAGGTTTTCCATAGAGGAGTCTTGGTGAGTGAGAGGAGAGGAAAAAGGTTGTGTTGAGTTTAGATTTTCATGATGAAAGAAACAAGCCTGAAGTATCATGTGATAAGTGCTGATAGGAACTCTGCATGCCATTTGGTATCTCTGCAGCTTACAGTTAGGCAACTGTGTCTATTCCCAAAATTTCTTGCAGGTGGCCAAACTGGGTACATACAATTCTACAATAGACAGCCCAGTTACTGACATCTTCTGTCCTAGTTTCCATATAACTACCTGCTGGGAGCCAGGGCCAGATGAAGTTTTCATGCTCATAACCTTCCCTGCTTTGAGTTTGGGGATTAGGCCCTGTAAGGATTTCTGAATTCTAGCAGGAGACTCCTTGGGGCATCTGGCTGATTCATCTATGGAAAAACTGGAAAAAAAAAAATTTTTTTTATTTTTTTTTATTTTGGAAAAAATAAGTTGAGTGGCATTCATAGGAGAAGCTCAGAAATTCTAATTTTCATGAGAAGCCTTGTTTTTTTTCCCCAATATTTTAAACTTTCAGGGAATGCAAATTCCAAGATGCATCCACATATGATAGTAAATACAATGAGATAATTATCACATAAAATGTTCTTCTAAAAACCCAGTATAGAAAAAAATAAGATTTTTTTCTTAACTAGTGATATTTAAAAAAAAAAAAAATTTTTACAGCTAAAGCTCTGCTCCTGCATGCTGTTACTGTGTCATGACCCTCTTTTATCATTAAGATATTAACTTCCAGTAATTCACATTTATTAAGGAACAAACAAGACTATTTAGTAAGAAGTCATTATAAACAACATCCTTTGTCAACTATCTTCAATGAATTTTCCGAGAATCCCAATTCATTTTAATCATGTAAATTAACAAGGACTGCGTCTTTAGCATCTGAGTTGTGATTTCTGAATGCCATGTACCTGTTGAAGCTTTTTCCTAAGAAATCCTGTAGAAAAGAACTCATAATTCTCAGAGAAGAGGTCAGATAGGAATAACAATGATGTGTTAAATACTCTTCCGTTTCCACAGGAATGGGAAATAATGTGGCTGCTGCACAGGAGCAGGTTAGCTTTCTGTGCCCTGTGAGTGGAGGGTTGATTGTAGGGGGCTGGGAATTTCAGAATTAGTCTATGCTGTTGCACCAAGCAGTGACCTCTTGGATCTAATGATCTTTGATTTAAAATTTGGAACATTTCACTTAGGTATATCTTATCTGTGCCCTGAAATTAGCTGGACACAGGAGGACTGGTTTATGCAGCTCTTCTTCTGTGGATACTTTGGATAGGTTTCTTGCTGAAAGATACTTGCCTGCTCAGACTCATTCTCATCTCTGTATTGTAAGGCATTCTAGCATCTGAGGACAGGACCACCTGTGGGAATGGAAGATCCTGGAGACTCAGTGGAGTATTTATTTCCATAAAAGCAACAGATGTACTGCACCAATCTCCTCTCTGGTGGGCTTTGTGGTCTCCCCATGGGGATGCTGCTGTCGGCGCCGTGACGTTCAGAGCAGATGCTGTTATTTTGCTTCTGGCTGGCTATATTCACCCTCTGTGGCATGGTAGTGCAGCTGCTTTCCTTCTGGGGCAAAGCACGGAGCAGAGAAATTAAGAACTTCTTTAGAAAGGGAATCTGGTTTTAAGATACAACAACTTCGGTGATGACGTTACGACTTTTGTTTGAATATTGTCCTTGGCCTGACAAGCATAACTATCATTGTTAAGATCTTTTATAAACTGCTGGTGATCAAGTAGCTTTCCAAGGAACATACCAATGTGCAACTCAAAAGTAAATAAATGACAACCATATTAAAAAGAACAGATATAATTACAGTTATTTTAGCTAATCTCTTCCTTCAGGATGTTCTCACCTCCATTTTGCATCCTCTGAACTTTAGCATGCTAATTGGAAACTGTAGTGGAGCTGGAAACCTGATAAGAGACTTAATACCTCTGCCTTGGTGGAATGAAGGGAAAAGGTCAGTATGATGAAAATACTGATGGTTTTAAATTCTTGTTTATCTTTTTCTGTCCACATGCATGTTTTCGCCTACTCTTGTGTGGGATCCTTCCATGCCAGTTGACCTTGTCTGGCTGCCAGGAGCCCAACAAGCTGCTCTATCACTCCGCCTTCTCAACAGGACACAGGAGGAAATACTATGAAAAAAGCATGTGTTGAGATAAGGCGGAATCACTTACCAATTACAGTCAAGGGCAAATCAGACACAATCACCTTCCCCCCAGGTTCAACTCCCAACTCTTATACCTCCTTCCAGGGTCACAGCCTGCCTCATCATGGTCTGCACCACAGGCTCAGGGGAATCTCTGTTCTGGTTCTTGGAGCACCTCCTCTCCTCCCTCTGTACTGACCTGGTGTTTGCAGGGATGTTTCTCTCATTTATTCTCAGTCCTCTCTCACAGTTGCTGTGCAGCAGTTTTCACTCATTCTTAAATGTGTTATCACAGAGATGCTACCAACGCCAGTGATGGGCTCAACTTTGAACAGCATTTGGTCTGTCTTGGAGCCATCTGAAAATGGCTCTGTCCGACATGGGGGCAGCTCCTTCTTCATACAGTAGCCACGCCCCCCAGATCTTGCCACATAAACCCAGTACACTCTGGTTACGCATGTACCCCACAACAGTGTCTTCTTGGGATGACTGTCTCAAACATCTCAATAAAAAGAACCAAGAGAGCTGCTTGGGGACTAGCCCATGCGTCATGATCACCATGTGGGTGGTAATAAGACTGCATGATTAATGTTAAAGACCAGGGGCAACTCTTACCTTGAGTGGAGTCCATCCCCATTATAACCCCTGAAGAACTTCTCTGATTTTTATTTTGCACAAAGCAAGAGGTTCCTACGCTAGCCACAAGTAGGGCACCACAACACAGAGGAACAGGAAGGACACTGCAACCTCAGTAGGGTGAGTCCGCACCAGCTAAAAAACATACCTGCCATGCATCTGGACACACCCAACAACAGCTTTCCCCACCATCCCACCATTTGCTAACTCTAACTAGTGCTCCCTAAGTGGGCCTCAACAAATGCAGACAGTGAAACCTTTCCTGCCAGGATCACTTCTGTCCAGGTGTCCCCTATAGCGTGCAGTGACAGTCTGCGAGCAGGGTGCAGAAAAATGTGCACAGCAAATATTCCCTGGCTAATAGAGGTAGGTGTTAGACAGCCAGGACTAATACTCTGCTAGACTAAGCACTGTTTCTTGGACTACAGTGAACCCTGATGTTGCTGACTTGTGGTTTTCCTATCTCTGCTTTTTATCTCAGGATTTTATCTTTTTCGTGTCATCATTTTTACTCTTCACTGCTTGAAATCTTAACTCTTTTGATATCAATAACTTCATTTGATCTGGGTTTCAGTTTCTTGTATCTAGCATGGCTTTAACTTGCATACTTTTCACAGTTCAGGAGTAATGTTACCAGCACAACTGAGTGAAGTTCATACAGCCGTGCAGCACCAAAATCAGCCATCATAGACACATCAGCACAAGCAACTGAGTCTCTGGGCCTTTGACTCCAAGTGCTGGTAAGCAGTCAAGTGGAGCCCACTACAGCATCTTGATGCCAATACCAGATTTTTCTTGAAGATCTAACACTTAGTGGCAACTCCACTAAGTTCCCAGAAAACTCTTCCAGTGCTTCGCTACCTTTCCTGTTAAAAGATTTTACCTGCTGTCTTGTCTAACTGTTCCACACTCCGGTTTAAGCCCATTACTACTCGATCTCTTTGCTTGAAAAGCATGTTCCTCCTGGTTGCTGAGGTGTTATGCATGCAGGCTGCCAAGGGAGCGGCATCTGACTCATCAAAGACATTTCTTGAGATATTTCCATTAGCACATTTTTCCATATACTTAACTGGGCCAGAAGTTAGGAAGCATTTTACATTGACTGTAGTTTCTTAGGAAAGCTCAGCTGGAAACTATCCCCTTTCTCAGCAGCCTTCTTTCATCAGCTTCAGTGAAGCAGTTTCCTTCACTAAAAACTTTTCTTGCTGCTCCAAGGGGTTTTAGAGTTGTTCTGGAACTGCTGCCTGACTAGTCCAGGCAAAGCTGTCACTTGTTTTCAGACAAAATCTGTTTCAAAGCACCCTCTGCTGGCTCAGTCTCCCTTTTATGTTCTCCCCAGGCATATGAGAAAGCCAGTAATCAGCCAGAGATTTATTGCTGTATAATCATGCTGAAGTGGAATAAGTTATGATAAATGGAAAACCTATGCTATTGGTAAAAGGTACCTGATTAATTGGAACTATGAGATGACATCTCTGATAGGTACTTAAGTTTACTACAGCAATTTGCGTGTTCTGCTCTGTTCAGTGGGAGGTGTCTCAAAATGAGCTGTATATCTTGCTTCTACAGATACAAACTGCACAAGTCAGTTAAAAAGAGTTCCCAGCACTATCTGCTACAAGCCTCAGCAGAGAAATCAGTGCAAAGGACCCAGGCACAGAGATCAAGCCACTTTTCTGCTTTCTTATTTTCCAGCTGGTAGGTCTAATTTTTATATTATCATTTAACCAAAAATAACTGAAGTGTTTTATAAGAAAGTTTATTTCAGTTCACTTAAATGCTGCTTTATCTCAAGAAAAAAAAAAGTATTAAAATACTGGCTACGCTTATGTGATAGACAAATAATTTTGGGACCAACACAAAGATTTACCTTATAATGAAATGTATTTAGAAATGGATTTGCCCTCAGTTTTCTGGCAGATATTTTTACTAATTATTCAACTACACAGAATGGTGCAATGGATTTCTCAGGGTTTAGTATAGTTATGTACTCTCTTGATTCAAAATACTTTGTAAGAATAACGTGTATATCAGTTCTAGCCTTTCCATACTTCAACACTGAAATGCCTAAATTTTACACTTACAGCTGTAACTAGTGTAGGTGTTAACAATCGTGAGTGTTAGTTCTGGAATAAGTTCAGTGTTACTGTTGCTTTTTTAATAGCCCATTTTCAGTCAGAATGGGTTTTCAGGTTTGATAATGAAAACAACTTTCAAAAGGTGAATAAATGAATTCTAAGCCTGTTAAGCTTTTTAAAGTAGAAATTGCAGTAACCTTTCCAAGTTTTGTTAATATGCAAGGTATGGTACTTCTATAATGTTTGCTCACTTACATAAACAGTACTATAAAGAGTTTGTTGCCAAATACAATTTTGGAAAGAAAATCACAAATATGTTACCAACATAGTTGCCTTTGGAAAAGCAAGGAGTTGAGCCATATAGACTACCGCTTCTCCAGCATGACTAGGGGATTCCCAGTTCTTTCGGGGTTCCCAGTTCTTTCATCTTTGTTTGATATTGGATCATTAGGGGCTAGGTTTTGACATACTCAGGTAGTTATCCCAAATCTCTGTATTTGGTTCTGTTGGTTTTTCAGCATCATACTGAAGTTTTTCTTCGTGGAGTTCAGACTTAAGCTCATAACATGCAGTTATTCTAAGCTATAATAAGAAAGAGAGATATGGAAAATGTCTCTTTATCTTCTTTCCCCTGGATTTTATCAACCTAAATTTATGGCATATTGAGGATCCAAAAATCTGTTATGCATGTTTTACTTCAGACAAATGTATTAAAACATAAATTTCAAATAAAATTGCAAAAGCATAAAGAAAACTCATAACTGTTTCCAGAAGTTATGGCCTTTGTCTCTGAGGGTTTAAAGCTACAGGAACTTCTTCCTTTTGATTGTGGGATGTGAGGTGTCTTAATGCCTTTGTCTTGTGCTTCATAATACCCTGATTATTTGAGCTAAGTACCATGGATGTGTGAATGCTTTAATTTTGCTTTGCATAGAGTAACGCCACAAGCTGTAAGGCACTAGTGACCCAGTCCTCCTCTTGCTATTTGCTGTCTAGAACTGCAGCCTCTGCCCTGCTTTTTATGGAGGTAATTTGGCAGTTTGCTGCTGACTTTGGAACTGCAAACAGAATCATGTTGTTCTTTTGATTGCCTGAACTCTTATATTTTCAGGGAACATCCCTCTTTAATTAGAAACCCATATATTGCACATATTCACACACACAACCCCAAACTTTACCTAAACTGCCACCAGTACACCTCAACTTAAAAATGGGGGAAAATCAGCCAAGCAATCATCAAAATTAGGTGGGGAGAATCTGTCCTTTAGGACAGCTATTTTACACTGGATTGGTGCAGTCTGGTAGTCCAGTATGTGTAAGGTCTCTTGAAGACATACTTTTTCAAGAAACAGAAGGTGAAACACAAAAACTGGCAAGTACGCAGACAGGCAAATACAAATTTCTTACTCCTGGATCATTCTGGCCCTTCTTAGAAGAGTTGATGAGGGCAAGTATTTGGCTGTCTCCATTCCTGGACAAAGCTGTATCTCAAAAATGGAGAAAGCACAGCTCCTTGCAACTTTTTGTTAAGCATCTACATATAAAATATCAAATGAGAAAGAACCTCATTTCAGATAGTCTCCAAATCTAGTCCATGAAACTGATTTTCCTTTAAAAAGCAATCATTTTACTTTTTTGTCATCTTGTTGGAGCATCTGCTTGCTTAATCAAAACAGCACAGAAAAATAGTAGGACAGTTGGTATAACTGTTGGTATATACCTTGTTAGGGGCAAATAAGTTTGTGGAAGTGAACTAACCACTTGGAGACAAAAGGCTCCCAGTAGAGCAGGCATATTCTGAATATTTTTGTGTCTATTTAATTACTCAACCTAATTATATTTTATTTATTATTCAGCTTAGAGATTTTCACTTACCTGATTCTTAGGGTCTGGAGACTTCACTGTGGAGCCTCAGTTGATCAAATGTAACTAATCTTGGTTATATGAAGTAGCCCTGCTGCAGCTAGTGTTTTGCTTATCATGTTTGCTTATGTGAATACACATATATGTAGTTTGCATGCTGTAGGCATTCAGCATCTGATAGTACAGTGGTCTGGAAGGCTGCATAAATATAATTTGAAGGAATTCACCTTCCCTTGCTACATTGCTAGTTTGTACCATACCCTGCTGCAGTCCCAGACGTGTCAGTCAGTCCCTCTCTGGAACAAGTGAGCTTTCAAAGATGTATTTGGGTACCAAATAGGTGAAAGTCAGCTTGCAAAACTGGCCACCTGGCTGGTCAGAAGGACCTTTTAGGAAGAAAAGGTCTCCTCTGCATAAGCCAATGCTGATTAGCAACGTCACAAGTGTATGGAAGTGGTGAATTAATTGGCATGATCAATAATGGCTCTTGTAAGCTGCAAGAAATGGCCAGCCAGGAGCCCGTAGAAACAATGTGCATGAGGAGCTGCTTGCTTTCAATAGAGCTGGGGAAAAACACCATGTACAAGAGATTGCAGCCTACTGACCTGTTAATTTTAAGGAAATCTTAGGTCGGTTTAATAGATTTTTAGAAGGTACTCTTTAGCTAAACAAACATCTGGAGTTTTGCTCAGGAAGACACGAACAAGCTGGTCCAGAAGAGGGTTCAGGGGACGACAGGGACAGGATAGGCCCTCAGCAAAGAAAGATATAGAGTAAGATGGCACACAACAAAATTCACAGTATCAATGCAGCATTGTTTCTATGGGCTCCTGGCTGGCCATTTCTTGCAGCCTTTCCGTAAAAGGCATCAGCCTTGCTGGGACATTAATGCTGGAATGGTGCTATGTATATATAAATACCTACACTGAAATGCTCAAGTTTTCCTCTTCCAACACTAAGTTTTGTTATTATTCTTAAGAGTTTAAGAATAAGCTTCTGGATGGTATTAAACCTTCTAAAAGAAGAAACTTTCCTTATCAATACAAACCCAATGACCTTTCTGAAATCTCAAAATTGATTTATTCTGAATTTCAGACTTGGCAATAATGTAGGTCTTGATAAGGTCTTTCAAACTTTACTTAGTCTGGAAATCTTTGGCACTGCAGTAAAAATGCCTTGCAGCAAGTGTGATGACAGTAGTTACCCTGCGTGTCCATTTCTTGCGTATTTTTCACTCCTCGTGTTCACTATCTGCAAGATAAATTATAATTTATTTCTAACTTGATTTCTCTTGAAAATTCATCTGCCATCTGTAGTGCCATGAGACCACTTCTTCCTCCTACATGATATTAGAACCCGTCACTCTGTGATCTGCAGTAAAGGACAGAATTCAAGCAAACGGTTTATTTAATGGTAAGTAGAATGCTTACAGCTGCGTAGTATAGCTGTCTCCTGAAATATTCCTAGACTATGTCTATGGACAAGTAGCCAGTTTCTTTAATAAAGGATTTTGCTGGTGAGTGACTGAGCCACACTGCAAGGTGTGAATTACAGCAGGTAGATATCAGTTAGACACAAACGAAAGCATCAGTGAGGCAAGGGACCTGCCCTACTGCTATTACACATGTGGTATATGTTCTGTTACCTATCTCCCACTCCATTTTTCCAGTTCCCCTTCAGATTAGCACTGCTGATGGCGCTCACCTGGTTTTGTTCTTACTGCTAAACACTTATCTAGAGAAGCTGTCACTGAAGATACCTTCACTTCCATAGAAAGCCAAAAAGGTGGTGTGCCCTAGGCGACTGATTGGTTGTAAGCTTAATTCAAAGGCAGGGTATACATTTTCAAACCCAAGATCTATCCCTTTCTAAATTGTGGTGTAATTTTTCTGCACTTGACTATGAAGAGAATGCCAACGTACATTTAGCTTCCTTAAAAAAAAAGCAACTAAGCAAAAAGAGGCTTCTGCCAGAGGCCCACCATGGCAGAGTAATTCCCCCACCCTCATTAAACTAAGTCATAACAGTAGTTTCAATGCAACATCAGCCAATGCATTGATCATAGAACAAAGAGCATTATCTCAAAGCTGTAAAACCACTGTTACTTGCTCGGTACATGATATACTTTATCACTGCACAATACCATTATCTGTTAGTAGATGTACATCAGTGCCATGGCAATAGTATAACTAATGCAGTCAGAGCATAATCTGAGATAGCAATGTTTTTCTTTTTGGTTTAGAAATATGATGGTGTATGCACATTTGATCTTCCTATCTACCTTCCTCTTGGTTTCCGTGACATCTGAAACATGTAAGTTACATTTAAAAAATATTTTCTCATGAGGTTTATTCTGAATAAATGTGTAGGCAATTCCCCAATTATTTTTTTCTTTTAAGAGTAAAATTAACTAGTTTACCTCAAGCCACAAATCGCAACTTAAAAACTGGCTTTATGCATTTTCTCTTTATACTACTATGCACCAAGTGCTGTCCATTTCTGTAACATTAAGTCTGTGTTCTATTTCTGCTCTTTGGCATCTCTGCAAAGATACCTATCGGAAAGGATATGGGAGCAGCTGGTATTCCAGGTCCCAGCTGAGCAAAATCTCCAAGAGCATGCTTAAATTGCACTGAACTTAAATTGCATATA
>NW_009925872.1:81148-87213 GCF_000696875.1 Nestor notabilis | reverse complement strand
TGCTGAACCAGGGATGTAACGGCATTTTGCTTGTTATAAGTGCTTTTTAATGTCCTGGGTTTGGGGGTGTTAATCCACAAGTACAATGTAACTATAACATGTTACATAACATGTTACTATAACATGGGGATATTCAAACCAATAAGCTCTTACTGACAGGTCAGCTCTGCTGACACATCTATACAATGCTGACCAGTGCTGACCAATGACAGTGCTTCATCACACTCACGTAGTTCTAATCTCCAGCTGAGTTGCTCATTTGTTTCAAAAATGTTGTAAGATATGATCTCTAAATATTTCCCTATATTCTCAAGTTTACAATATGAATGCTAAGTTTCAAATGAATTAGATTTATTAAGAGACAAAATTCTGCTGAAGAATTTGCCAAGATAATTTTCTCTGATGTGATTGAGTTTAGATGAGGTCTCTCATTTTCTGTGTTCCCTCTCCTCTATTTTTCCCCTGAAGAAAGCTGTATTTCCAATGTGTTCCTCCTTTAGTTGGGCAATGCCACCTTCCCTGACACACTGGATGTGCACCACTGTCTTTGCAAAGGCTCATGGGTGGGAATGCTGTTACAATGACATGATTGGGGTTACTCATACCTGATGTGGCTAACTTAGGTGGCTGAATTAATAAGTAGAGATGACATGTAATGTCAGTGGAGATGGACCACTTCTTTAGAAAGAACCAGAGCAGAAGCCACGTGTCCACCATGTAGAGAGGCTCACTACCTAATTTGTGCGCATATATGTCTAAAGCCAGGTGGTGGCAATACTCCCAGAAAGTGCTATTTTTGATAGATACTCTCAATTTTGGTTAGTTGTTTGGTTACCTACTCATTGTCACACTCCTCTCTCTGTTGTAGCTCCTCTGTCAATCTCCATCTTTGTCCAGTCTCCATCCTTGCTTATTTGCTTCCCTTTCTCTTCTCTAAAATGCAATATAACTTTCAGTTATTCAGGTGCCCAGGCACTTAAATGTCTGACAAAATTGCTTGATTCAAGTTTCTCTGGACCAGTTGCAGAATTCAAAAGGAGAAATATACTCAGTCAAAAAAAAAAAGTCTTACTCACAGCTTTCTCTTTTTTGTTATGTGTGACCATGTGTGGTTTGTTTTCCTAAGCTGCTGCTTCGTCTCTTATTCCTTTCTGGCATCTTTTCACCTTCCCACCAGATACTTCCTTTCAGTCTGTTACATTGGTTTCAATGTTTTCTTATTTTTATGAACTTCAGAGAGAAACTCCTCTGGATTTTGTCTTTTTTAAATTTTTTTTTCTTTTATTTGGATGATTTTATATACAGGCTTCCTCCTACTACTTTTTTCTTTCATGAAAAATAAAAAAGAAATTTATTGTTTTCCTTTTTCTGTATTGAAAAGGCAGAACAAGAGCTCTTCTTTGTTATATAAATATTTATTGAAGTAAGGAAAGCTAACTTAATAGTGAAGCATTAAAGACAGTATTTTTCTTTGTGTTTAAATTCCTGTTTTGAGTAAAACCAGGATTTCAAGTAAAGATTTGCATAAGAAGTTCATTTCATGATATAACTATTTTTCAATTAAAACCTCATGTTTTTTAGTGTATGTCTTGTTTGAATCTAAGATTTTGTTTGTCTGTTGAGTCCCACACATTAATTACTAAGCAAACAAATGCAAACAAATGGCTCCATAACTCAAGATAAACAAAATTTTTCTTGAAAAATAGTCTAGTGAGAATGTTTGGTATATATCACCTCTGAAAGCCCAAAGAAGATAGAGTGACGTGACTGGCCTGCTGATCCAAGAATGCCAAGTTCTCTTTGCTCAGTGGGACTAGGGTTTAGTTTGTCTAAGATATTTATCTCTTGTTCATTTGCAGTTGATGCAATGGAAGGTGAGGCTTTGGTTATAAAATGTCCTCGATGGAGTTCATCTGTGAAAGTCACCTGGTATCACATGGACACAAACAAAATAATTCCTGCAGAAGAAGAGGGATCACAAATATTTTCCTTAGAACGATTTCTTTGGTTTCTGCCAACTTCTAGAGAGCATTCTGGAAACTACACTTGTGTTATACATTTGTAAGTACAACTTTGAAAAGTGAAAGGTGTAAGTCTAGAAAGAAACACACTTTTTTTAGTAATACATTCTTATTATTACAGAAATGATGCAATTTTTTCATGGTATACAACAATTCATGTGGCTTTTCATGCTGCACTTGCCGACAGGTCATTAAAATCAATCTATGACTGAACTACAATAATCATCCGTATGTTTCTAAATCAAGACTTACAGTTGTTACTTAAAATATTCCTTATAAAAATACTATCATTGACATACCTTTATTCCACTTTTAAAGTTCAAATAATCGCACAAGGTCATTCAACATGAGCGTGCAGGTGCATCCATACAAGCAAGGAGTATGTTTCCCAAGTCGGATTCGTTATCCAAATGACACTGGAAGAGGAAAAGTTGTTTGTCCTACAATTGACAATTATAAGAATGCTACTATCATCCAGTGGTATAAGGTAAATAAAACCCTGATAGTGCCAGTTGTAGATCAGATTAGCGTGAGAAGCTACTTGCAGCCAAATAAAGAGCTATTTATTTTCCAGGACTGCAGACCTCTTCAGGGACAGAGATACTTCAAGGGAGAAAAGTATATTTTTATTAACAACCCAAGAAAGGAGGATGATGGTTATTATACTTGTCGATTTAGCTACACTCATAAAGGAAATGTGTTTAATGTATCAGCAACGAGGATTTTCATAAGTAAGGGTAAGGCAATCATTTTGTAGCTTGCTAAAATAAAAAAGACAGGTCTACTTAAAGCAAAGGAAGATTTTTTTGTACATTAAAGAGAAAAGTTTCTGTTAGTTTGTTTTATCTTCTCAAAGAAACTTTAGATCAGCTTTTTTAGGTGAATTTTGTGGATGGAGACCCACGTGGAGCAAGATGGGGCTAAATTCAGACCTGGTCATGTACAGCTTTTTGCTAAAAGTCTCTGATGACTCTGGTTATGTACTGTGGGTGGTAGACATGGCTGGTAGCACTCATTTCTTAACGAGGGATGCCACAAAGCTCTGCTTTCTATTTATTCAAGGGGAGAAGAATTTGTAGCTAGTTAGGATCATCTGGTGATTGTTGGATCACTGTGTTGATGGCCTATAACTCAATACCTTTTGGTCCATCTTGATTATCTAGCATTTATTTGATAGGCTGAAAAAAGTTTTAGGTTTATCTTGAATGAGACAAAATGAGCAAGATATATATAGACAAAAAATGAGTGGAGCTTAGTGATTACTGTGTCATTGTTATTTTGAATGCAGCCAGTTATGCTGAAGTGTGTCTTTGGGGTGTCTCTAGAATGCAGTCTCCTCAGGGAGGCTTTGTATTTGGATGGTGATCAGGGGAAGAGCACACAGCAATCAGCAGTTCCAGACTGCATCAACTTGCAAAACTTTAAAATGTGCCTTCAGTTTTTCAATCAGATCAGTAGAAAAATAGTCAGAAATTTTTTAGGAGGTTTGGGGATGTGCCTTGGGTTTGGGTTGTTTGTTTGGTTTGGTTTTTTTTTAAGGAGATAATGTTCATTTGTAGACTGACATCAGACTTTTTTTTTCTATGAGGAGGCACACAGCTTATAGGCAGAATGCAATTTTAGAATGTAGGAGCCTTGATTCCAGTTCTTGCTGCTGTGCCAAGATCACAGTAGTGGAGTTTGTTTTTGATTATTCTGAGCTGGACAGGAGACAGCTGAGAGCTAGTACAGTAGTTTAGGCCATTGTGCCTTTCCTCCTTCTCTTACTTGCAATACCCCGTTGGTCTACATGACACTTCCCTGCCTAATACTCAAGTTTTGTTTGGATGTACTTTCACCAAAAATTCTCTAACTTGTCATCAATATTGTTGTGTCTGGGTTATAATAAAAATTCCTGGGTTTATTTGGCATAAAGTCATCCAAATTTACAAAAGCCTGTTACATCCAGGCAGATTACTTCATTTGGAAGTTAACCTGTCTTTCTTTAGAAATCACTGCAGAAAGAAGGAATTGCAACACAACATGTGAAATCTGAGCTAGGTTTGTCACGTCTCTTCCAGTTTTTACTACATTCAAATTACTTAGTAATAACTTTTTTGAGTTTTTATCAGCCCTTAAAATTAGTATGCTGATGAGTGGAGCTGTTACGTTTTGATAATATTGGCTTATGACGTACATTCCTGTTGCCTTTGCAGATTCACACTGACCCAGAGGACTTTCTGCCTCTGAATGCTGGCAGCTAGCTAGGAAGTTACTGACGTTCTCCTGACTTCTTTTTTTACCAGATCCAGCTAATGAAAATTAGAAACAGTTAGGATGGGTGAAGATAATTGCTTTTCTGGCAGCCTGGGAAGCAGGGGGTTTAATGAGTTCCTGAATATTTTTTAAGGGAAATATGGTTATGGGTGTCGCATGGGTGCCTTGAGATGGAAAAGCTTAATGAGGGAAAGGATAACAAGCAATGTGTTTGGAGTGGGATATGTAAGACAGTATAAAGGACAAGAGAAGAAGAAAAATGCATCAAGGAGAAAAAATCTGAAAGAACTGAATGTCTATTTCAAGTCAAATAGGTGGAGGTAGTTTGGACCTGTCCATAACAATTATTATTTGGAACAGAAAATAAATATGTTAAAGAAAGAGCAGTATCCTTTTAGAAGGTAATGATAAAGGATGCTCAGTGTAATGGGAAGTAGCTGGGTGTAGCAGTGATGTTCAGACAGCAGGGAGAGTCTTGGAAACCATACGTGCTTGGCTGTCAGGCTACAGAGATGGGGGAAACAGGGGAATACAGGTGGGAAGCTGTGGGCTATAGGTTCTCCAGTTCAGACACTACATAAAAATGCATTTTAGCTTTTTCATATCGTGGATATGAGTAATTCCTCAAGTGTTGGAAGGAATCTTTATCACAAACCCATCACTGCATTTTCTTGTTTTTCCCACCCAGAAGCTAAAACAGTGCTTGAGAAAGTAAAACTTTTCCTTGCTCTTGGTGTAAAAATACAGAAATTTAATAAATTTGGAGAAAATACTGAAACTGTTAACACATACAGACTACCTAGAAATATTTGGTCATAGGAATAAAACCAGGTGATCCCGACAGACATGTGAAACACTGTTATAGTGTTAGTTTGCAATTCTGCTTTGGAATCTTAAAATATTAACCTTACAGGTTATAATCATTATCTTATGAAATAAGTTTTCACAAATTTCTAATATGTGCTTTCTTTCCCTCCTTAATTTCTAAAGCAAAACACTCCCCTCTACCTCCTAGAATTTTATTTCCAAAGGACAAAGATGTAATTGAAGTGGAGCTTGGTAAGTACAGACTTTAAATTATTTTTAAACTAACATTTGGTGTTCGCCTAAAAACACGGGGATCTTCAAGAACATTTAATGATGGAATTTTTCCATAATGCTTACCAGATTTAATTCACTCCAGGCACACTGATGTGAAGTCAGATATAACTGATGGGTTATTTAGGCATTAAGCAGCAATTTAAGGGGATTTAAATAAACCATTCTGCCCTCAGTGAGATAGACTAGGATTACTCACATGGCTACTTATTACATCTCAGCTGAAGGAGTGACAGCTTCCATCCACTTCAAAGAAGGTGTCCTGGTTTCTCAGGTTGGAAAGCCCACGATGCAGAGCTTGCTCCGTGGCTCCCTTTTGTTTAGGACTGTAGATGTTCTCAGTGATTCAGATTCACCCTGCATAACCTGCAGCATCAGAGAAAGGTGTTTATGGTAGGAATGGTAGGAATGAGAGCTGTCTGGGGTTTTTGTATAGTTGACAGAGAAAGGTGGATCTCTCCAGAAAATGACTGTGCCCATCCAAAGCACAAACAGGTAGCCCAGGATGCCTGTGTCCCAGGGCAGCTGGGGTGAACCTCACTCAGGGACACTGGGAGAAGGAATACCAATTACTACTCCACTGTTTCTGCCCTAGAGCAAGACTGCTCTGGTAGCAGGTACTGCAGGGGCCTGGGGCCCTGTCAGAGGTGCCATGTACTGTGGCTCAGAGACTTGCCATGTTGAATTGCA